>NC_051221.1:7360112-7552612 GCF_015220715.1 Pygocentrus nattereri
ATACCACAACCATAGCAACCAACACCTTAGCAACCACTGGGAATGCAATATCAATGTATTAATTACATCTTGACAACCACCTGAGATGCCACAGCAATTGCAGCCAACACCTTAGCAACCACCAATGATACAATATCAATGGATTAATAATATCTTACCTCACTACCTGGGATAACACAGCCATAGCAACCATCCCCCTAGCAACCACCTACCAAACCAGCAAATGACAGTCTAACAATAAGCTCGAATGCCATAGTAACCTCACAGCAACACAATAGCAACCTGGGATCACAGCATAAACCCAATTAAGTTATCAAATGCATTGAACTGCTTTATCTTTTCAAGAGACATTAGCAAGTTTCTTCAAGCCAGCTTAAAATTCATTCACAAACTTTCACTTTCTTTTTAAAGTTGAATTTTATTGTATTTTTATTTATTGTAGCAGCAAATAGTAGAATTATGTCTGGGTGTATATATGTATATGTATATGTGAATATGTATATGTATGTATATCTGTATAATTGTTTTTTTCCCCTCCCTTTTTTTTATTTTTTTTAACTTACTTATTTATCTATTTATTTTTATTTAGTTGTCTGTTTATTTACTTATTTTATTTGTTTTTTCTCTCTTTTTTTATTATTATTATTATTTTTTTTCTATTTATTTATTTACTTACTTAATTATCATTATTATGATTTATTATTATTATTTTTTTTTTTTTTTTCTCTCTCTCCTCCCTTCTTCTCTTTCTTTCCTGTCCTCTTTTTTATTGCCTGTCAGGCCTGGCCAAACAAATAAAATAAAAACTTTAACAAGAATAGGCTTTAGTAACCTATAGAGCTTTTTCTTGTGAAAACAAATATGTTTGGTACATCAGTACATTCGGATTACCATTCCGATTGCAAAAATGGCCAGACATGACAGGTTTAAAAAAAAAAAAAAAAAAAAAAAAAAAAAGTTGAATTTTATTCCACAGTGTATCGTTAAATCCGCTACCTCTATATGAGGATGGAGGGAGGAGAACAGAAGGGTCAAAACAGGCTGTTTCCAGCATGAAGAGGACACGATGGTCTGAACCTGAGATATGAGACAGCGCGGTATTTCCGCTCTCTCTCTCCTTCTTCAGCTTTCTCCCTACATCCCTTTCTGCCTCTCCCATGATCTTTCACTTTTTAACAGTTAGACCTAAACTCCTGAAAAAAGAGGCAGTCTCGGCCCTCGTGGGAGGGAGCGGCGCTCGTATCTGGAAACATCGCCTCTAGTCTTTGAGCAGACAGCCCCAGACGCCCACAGACAAACTGGCTCAAGCAGCCATCTGCTTTCTGCTTTGAGCATCCTCTTAGCCTGCTATCCATTGATACTTCCAGCATGCTAAATCAAATAATGCACACGGACACAGAATGATAATGACACAGAGGTTGGCCTACGAGGAAATGAGCTTTATCGCATTGATGTTGGCCAAGATTCGCAATTGGATTTTAAAATACAGTCATATTAATGTGCAATTTAGCAATTTCCTATTCTATTAGCTGTCATCACAATTGGATTCCCAAGCCTAATGGTCTGAATCTAAATAACCTGTTAAAATGCAAAGAAACAAATCTATGGTACGAGATAATGGAGATGTGTTTCGTTTAGGGATTGCAGAAGCACGCTGAAGGTTTCTTTTACTTTCTAAATTTGATCATATTTGTGTATTATAATATGGCCCAATCTAAAGAGTTGTATCTTGCCTACTTACACTATATTGTCAAAAGTATTCAATCATCCATCCAAATCATTGAATTCAGGTGTTCCAGTCACTTCCATGGCCACAGGTGTGTAAAGCCGAGCCCCTAGGCCTGCAGACTGCTTCTACAGACATTAGTGAAAGAATGGGTCGCTCTCAGGAGCTCAGTGAATTCCAGCGTGGTGCCGTGATCGGACGCCACCTGTGCAGCAAGTCCAGTCGTGAAATTTCCTCACTACTAAATATTCCACAGTCCACTGTCAGTGGGATTATAACAAAGTGGAAGTGATTGGGAACGACAGCAGCTCAGCCACGAAATGACATGACCCTTAGTTCCAGTGAAAGGAACTCTTAAAGCTTCAGCACCAAGAGATTCTGGACAATTTCTTGCTCCCAACTTTGTGGGAGCAGTTTGGGGAGTTTGGCCCCTTCCTGTTCCAACATGACTGCGCACCAGTGCACAAAGCAGGTCCATAAAGACACGGATGAGCCAGTTTGGTGTGGAAGAACTTGACTGGCCTGCACAGAGTCCTGACCTCAATCCCATAGAACACCTTTGGGATGAATTAGAGTGGAGACTGTGAGCCAGGCCTTCTCGTCCAACACCAGTGTCTGACCTCACAAATGTGCTTCTGGAAGAACGGACAAAAATTCCCATAAACACTCCTAACCCTTGTGGAAAGCCTTCCCAGAAGAGCTGAAGCTGTTATAGCTGCAAAGGGTGGGCCGACATCATATTAAACCCTATGGATTAAGAATGGGATCTCACTGAAATTCATATGTGCGTGAAGGCAGACGAGCAAATACTTTTGGCAATATAGTGTATTTATCCAGATCTGATTATTGATGGCATCACTATTTGTATAGGAACTACTTATTCATGTAAATATCACTAATATTCAACTGCTGTCCAAACCTTACCATTTAAAAACGCTACTGGTTCTGTTCAATTGATTCTAGTCTGGGAAATCGCAGGAGATCTGCAATCATGTCTGGAGTTGGGAGTCACTGTGGAACTGAGGGGTGCCAGTCCGATTGGCTGCACACGCCAAAAGAAGAAGAAAAAAGGAAGTAAATTCCCTGAACTCGAAGCTAAACTCAGACTGTCTGACATCATATAAATAACTGCATAAAATTCAGCCCAGAGGCATTTTTGACCATAACGTTAGTGATGAAATCTGAGTACTGCAAACACAAACTGGGTCAGTTCTCCAAGTTATTCGTTCTCAGTGTCACACAACAAAGCAGAAAACATATTTAACAGATCACACAGAAACTAAATATCTACTAACTAAAATTCATTTATTCCTGTATTTATTGTGCCCACTCTTTATGTTTATTACAGCTTCTATTCTTATCAGGAGACTCACTTTCAGTTTCTCAGAGAATCTGCAGGGATATTTTTCCACACCTCCGAAGTTCAGTCTTCAGAAGCTGGTCTGAAGTAATCAAACTCATTCAGTGGTGTTGAGGTCTGGACTCTGGGGCGGTCAGTCCACTGTTCACCTTCTTTGATTGATGTGTCCGTTTCCTTTTCTCTGTGAGGTTCTTCTTAAACAGCCACACATCCTCTCAGACCCATAGCACTGAGTGGTCTCCTCACAGTGGAAGGATGGACAGAAACCTCTGTGGATGTTTTCAGATCTGAAGCAGCTTGATGTTCACCTCTCTAAGATGAAAGCTTTAAGCGCTGTTTAATCTGATGGGGGCAGCTTTGGTGGTCTACCAGGCACAGTTGTTAGGAGTCTCGGCCATTTTTTATACCCTTAGGACCCAAAGCTCAGCAGTTGACTTCTAGCCTTCAAACGTAAATTGATTTAAGCTACAGACATGATCCACATATCAGAACATTCAGCAGATGTGGCCCAAACTAGATGCATGATTCCATCGAGGTGCGATGTCAGCATTGGTGAGTAATTTGGCTCTTTCAGTTTACATTGATGTTGAGGGTCCCACTTTATGTTAAGTGTCTCTAATAGCTGTGTAGTTACACATTAATAACATATGCAACAACACTGTAACTACAGATGATTCAGACAATGTTATGTATGGATTACAGGTATACAGCTCACGTCAGTTTTGCCTCCTCTGAAGTTTTCCCAGTAGTTAAATGAAGTATGTTTTACCTAACATTTAAGTTAATATTACATTATGTACTGTGGAATAACTGCATTGTAACCAGGCAACCTAAGTACAGCACATTGATTACACTGTTCTGTAATTACACTGTACCTTTATAACCACTACACTGTAACTTTCCTGTAAAGTTTCCTTGGCAGTTCCTGTGTAGTTCTTATGTAGGTACAGTGTAATACTAGGGGTGTAATATTAACATTGCTTTGGGGAAAATTCAACACATTTAATTAATGTCATAAAAGTCACATTTTAAGATGAGGGGACGTCTGCTGTTCTGTCACATTACCGAATAGTTTCAAGTTGATATGCAAGTACACAGTTAATAGAGATATATAATATAACCACTTTGAGTATTAAAAATGATCTGATATTAAATGTATCTATGAAACCGTATCTAAGGGACCACTTGTTTTTAAGACCTTGATTAGCAAAAATGTACTGACCGTCTGTAAATCGCTGCTGTCAGAAGAATGTCCATTTTTGTCGTTTTTCGGTTGGTTGCCCTTTATGTTGTGTGTAAATTTCACAAAATATAAAGGAATGGACCAAAAGTAATGACCCAAAAAAACTTGGAAAAAGTCTGGTTCCACCGACTTACATTAAAAGTAAAGGAGTTTTTTTCCTTCTCCTGTAAACTGACCATTTTGGAGATACAAGGTTTTCCTCCACCAACAGCGAAATACTTTGTAATTGCAATGGTAATTGGCCCAAATTACCACATGATTCCCCTTATAATGTAACTGGATTTAATCTCCTCATAAATATTTCCTAATAAAACGTTTATTAACGTTTATTAGGCTGTTTGGACTGGAAATTCTTAATTATTGGGTGGTCTCTGATTTTTACATGCTATTCTATAAGTTATATTGTAGAAGTTTGAGATTTGATCACCCCTTTTTTAAATATTCTGGATTTTAACCTTATTATAATTCACCACAGCTCTCTCAACTCATTTTAGAATCTTCTACAGCTCCGCTGCTCAATCTGAACACATCTTACATTTCTTCATTCATATTGATAGCTTTCTAGCTTAATGCTAATCATTTAAAAGCTTTGACGTTGTGCAGGACTAACACACCACAACAACTTTATACACTCGTCGCGACCAGATTGGTTTTATATCATTTAACACATAGAAATTTGGTGGTTCTCTCAAGCTTCAACTACATCTAGACTTGGTCTATACATGATGGTCAAGCACTTTAAAGTCAACAAGCCTATAAAAAAATAAAAACCTTTACATAAAAAGTTCAAGGCTAAAACAGGGTGACCCCTTCACCAGACTTTACAAAAGAAATTCCGCATGGTTCAGTGCAGTTCGCTCAGATGCTTCCTGCATTTTTCATATTTTAGGAGGACATGCTCTTGCATAGCTAAGAAACCTACAAAATCCAAAGCTAAACACTGACACTATCAGCTTTCCAGGACAAATAGTACTAGCGATTCAGCCACCTTCTGAAATATAGCAGCAGGCCTCATATAAACACAGAGATTCCATCTGAAAGTCCATCACATGACACTGCAGTCTCAGGATGTGAACACAGGGATGCCTTGGGTTCCCAGTACTACACAGTTGGGTCCATAAAAAATTGAGCATTTCCTAATTTATCGTTGCTGGTTTGTTGCTGAAGTGCACCTGGGATGATTGTCCGTCTGCCCCGTGAAGCGCCGTCCAAAAGGTTTTGAAGCATCTGCCTGAATCCAAGCAGATAATATAGCCCTACGCACAGAATTCATCAAAGATTATTAACAAATTTCAGCAAACCTGTTTCACCGGCAACCACACATGCCCATGCCATAACACTACCTCCACCATGCTTTACAGATGAGGTGTCCTGATTCTTTCCTTTCTCCACACCCTTCCCATCCTTCTAGTACCAGTTCATCTTTGTCTCATTTGTCCATAAGATGTTGCTTCAGGACTGTACAGGACAGACTAAGTATTTATTTATTTATTTTGATGCTGAATCTCTATTTTGGTCTGTTTCTGAGGCTTAATAGATCTCTATATTTACTCTGGCGAAGTCTTCTCGCGATTGTTGACCTTGTCTACAGGCAGATATGTCTACCCTTTTGTTCTGAACACCTGCTTGATTTTTTTCACATGCAAAATAATTCATCTGCCGTCCATCACATTCTCCAGGGTCTTCTGGGCCTTTTGGTGTGTTCTGAACTCAAAAGTGAGTCTGGTTTTTCTGCTGACTCTCTAATTTGGTCTTGATTTCGAGGCTTAATAGATCTCTGTATTTACTCTGGCGAGGTCGTCTCTCGATTGTTGACCTTGAGACAGATTTGTCGACCCTTTGGGAGATGTTTTTGTTCTGACCAACTTTTGTGAGGTGATTTTTGAAGTGATCAGCAAAATTCTTCTGTCATCTATCATATTTGTGTTCCGCAGTCTTCCGGGCTTTTTGGTGTGTTCTACACTTTCCAGTGAGCCTTTGTTTTTTGTGGGCTGGAGGTTGGGGAACCGGCCTTGTGCCGGAAGGTCGCTGGTTTGATCCCCTCAGTCAACAGCATGTGCCTGAAGTGCCCTTGAGCAAGACACCTGACCCCCAACTGCTCCCTGGGCGCTGTGGATAGGGCTGTTCACCACTCCGGGCAAGTGTGCTCACCCTAGGTGTGAGTGTTCACTGCTGTGCATGTATGTGGGTGTTTCACTGCACGGATGCAGGGTTACATGGTGGGGGGTCTAATTCCTTTCTAACAGTAGGGCGCTGTATAAAAATCCTCAGCCGTCCTAATATAATTCCTACGCCGTTCACCCAATTTGGACACAGATATCCTCAAATTAAAGCTGAATGCCTGTAATTTGAGCTCATTCTTTAATTTCAACTCTAATAAGCTTTGGGAGAGAGTCAAATTAACTGTGACTTTGTCAGTGGTCAAATATACATGGATTGGGCTGTATATCAAAGAATGCTAATGTAGCTACTGCTGCTTGAAATCAGTAATTGCTGGATAACATGATGTCATGCTGACTAGCAACATTAGCATTCATCCATTATCAGACGTGCTATCAGGACAGATTCAATCTCCTTTGTACTGTAAAAGTGTAGACGAATGATGTAAAATTCACACGGCAGGGTGCAAGAAAGTGAACAAACAAACGAGAGTTCTCTCCAGAAAAATGAGGAGCTTCGGAAAATGTCTTTTACATCAGACAGTGGTATAAATATCACGCAGTCGCTTCTTATGTCTGCTGTTGCCCATGGTGGCATAACTCATACGAAAGCTGCTGCTCTCACCTTGAAAGCTCTGATGTATTTCATAACATGCTCCGAGTTGGTAGCGGTGACCCTTCCATTCTCATTGCTGTGGGCTGTAATTGAAAGTGGGATGCATATCCGGCCCTTTGAGAAGAAAACACCATCGCTTGCTGTTCATTTAAAAAGCCTTCTTATGGAAATTTGCCTTCCTTCATTTAATCTCTGAGGAAAAGGGTAACTAGACTATGTATGCATACAGTGACGTTCCACAGTCAGAACACAACCAATACAGAAAAGACGGAACTATTTAGTGGCATATGACAGTGACATAGTGACAGACAGGCACACTATGTACCCTAAATGCATGCCAGCATCCAGACACTAAAGGACAGTATACACACATGCAATACTTTAGAGGCAAAGCACACGGAGAAACTAAACGCCTTTGCATTCTTCATACATAACATATGAGCTGAGCATAAGTTAGGTGAGCAAAACAAAAGCCGAAAGCAGAAAAAAACCTGAGCAGCAAAGGCCGGAAGATATGAATAAACAACAGTACAGCAGCATAGCTGTAGAAATTCTATTTGTGGGATGTTAATTAGAGTTAGGTAGGGTCAGTGAACCTTGGCCTATTAGGATCAAGACAGCTAAACTTAGACACAACGATAAGCTCACTTGAACGACTCACGCTTGAAATTCCTCTGTTCCTCACCACTGACTCTAATAGAAAAGCACTTTGCCTTAATGCACCACATATTTGCAATGATTTCCTACCACATGAAAAATTGCAGTCTTTAGTTTCAGGGAGGTAGTTAAATAATGTGGGATAAGGAGCATAAAGAGGGAAAAGAGGCATGCTTATTTAATAATATTATACGCGTTGAAGTCTCTTGTAGTCAGTGTTGGGTGGTAAAAAAGTGAGAAATGAATATTTACTTCTCTAAATCTGCAATTTATTTATTATTTAAGTAGCATCATCCCTGGTTACTTTGCTACTAAGTTACTCTCTAAAATTCTAAGAGAGAAGTGTGTTACTTCAGTGCTTTATGCAGAAAGGCGGCCAGGAGGCAGGAGACATCGTTTAAAAGGCCTGTTACTTTCTCTGAACAAGACACAGACAGTTATGATTTCATTTATGAATGGTTCCACTTTACGGCTCAGGGTTGAGCAGTCAGGTGGTGACGGTCGCCCATGTGTAGATAAATAACATACAAAGGCAGACACAGATAATATATACGTAGAAATAATTAATATTGTTCTCTTTGAGATGTAAACTGGAGGATGGCTCTGATGTGGTGCAGAACCAGTCTCTCAAACCACTTCATTATGACCGGTGGGAGTGCGACCGGACGGTAGTCGTTGATGGTAGTCTTTTTCTGGCAGTGGAACGATGTGGGCAGATGGAAAGATAGACAGACAGATAGACATACTGGCAAATAGATAGATAGACAGATAGACAGATAGTCAGATAGACAGATAGACAGATAGACAGATAGACTGGCAGATAAACAGATAGACAGACTGATAGATAGATAAACAGACATACATATAGACTGATGGACAGATACACAGACTGGCAGACAGACAGACAGATAGACAGAATGGCAGATAAACAGAAAGACAGATAGACAGACTGATAGACAGACTGATGGACAGATAGACAGACTGATAGATAGACTGATGGACAGACAGACAGACAGACAGACAGACAGACAGACAGACAGACAGACAGACAGACTGATAGATAGACTGATGGACAGATAGACAGACTGATGGATAGACTGATGGACAGATAGGCAGACTGGCAGACAGACAGACAGACAGACAGACAGACAGACAGACAGACAGACAGACAGGCAGACAGACAGGCAGACAGACAGGCAGACAGAATGGCAGATAAACAGAAAGACAGATAGATAGACTGATGGACAGACAGACAGACAGGCAGACAGGCAGATAGACTGATGGACAGATAGGCAGACAGACAGACAGACAGACAGACAGGCAGATAAACAGAAAGACAGATAGATAGACTGATGGACAGACAGACAGACAGACAGACAGACAGACAGACAGATTTTTGACATTTTCCAGTTTTTGGCATAATGTGAAATTGCCTATTGCCCTTTACATTGTTTGCAAATTTCATGATAAACTAACCAAAACAAACGGCCCAAAATGACTTGGAATAAAGCCTGGTTTCACTGACTTGCATTAAAAGTAGGTTTTTTCCTTCTCCAGTAAAGTGACCATTTTGGAGATTCAAGGTTATATTCTGAAAGCAGCTCGCTCTCTCTCTCTCTCTCTCTATATATATATATCTATATCTATATCTATATATATCTATATATCTATATATCTATATATCTATATATCTATATCTATATCTATATCTATATATCTATATCTATATCTATATATATGCCATTTTAATAAGGGAGCCCACAAAGCGGAGCGAATCCCATACTGACTGTGTCATGTGCTTTTAATCATGGCTGTCCTTCCTTCTACCTGGGCCCACTTTATTACAACTACTAATGAGAGGAAACAAATACCCATCAGTCCCTTGAGTGTATTGACTTCCATTGACTTATAAATTAGATTGACTGTATTAGTGCGATGCTGTTCATTAAAGTGAGCCCCGATGAGAATGCACTGAGGTAAGCCTAAGGCAGGCGTGAATAACTTGGTATCTGTTTAACACCAGGCGCGGATCCTCAGTGTGGAATGCCCTTTTGATTCTGAATGATCAGCTGTCAGCGAGACATGCTGCCGGAGTGCATGAGTCATTTGATGGAGCGTTGACTTGGGCGGTGATTATATGGTGTGGAAATCATTTGTTGTGCGAGAATTTTTCAATCCCTTTCATTTCGCTCTGCTCTTCCTTTCCTCGCTTTGTTTTCGTTTTTATAGTTCCTACATATTCAAACAACGTTCAGTATCATGGAAAAACACATTTTCCTCACATTTTTTTTAACTATGAAGTAGATGTATTATGGAAATATTGTTAAGATTCCCGTATGTACCACTAATTCATTGTTTCTTGATGTCAGACATTACAAAAACCATAAGATTTTACATATGTGCCTATTCTGCCTAAAGCAGTTCAACCCTGCCCATTCATACTGAAGTTATAAAGGGCGTTTCAGCTCAGGATGCTTTTGGAATGAAGCACAGTGCGAGGCAGCCAATCTGAACAGATTTCGTTTACATAAACCAGTCTTTAAGGGACAGCCTGATTAATTCTACTACTAATTTCTGTAGAAATCAATGTTTTTGGTACATACATCCACACAAATATTGTCAAGAAATGTAGAATCCCTTTAAAATGCTCCATCCCTTATTGGAGCGCATTTGTTTCAGTTATTCACTCACAAGTAGGGCAAGCACACTGAACAACACCTCACCAATATGGGCCAACACTGTGCTCGCTTGATATTGAAGATCATGATCATTCAAATCCCTCAGTGAAAGAGACATTCTTCAATGCATGCAATGGAATTTAAAATATTTTCAATTTATCTGGTACTGCTCGCCTCCACAATAGCCATTGTACCAAGTCCAGCTGTTCCTGCTGAGCTTCTGATGGCTTGGCTCATGGACACTGCACAGCGTTTACTCTCTGGGGATCTGATTTTCCTTCCCTCTCTCACTGTACTCCATTTACGCTCTGACTCTGAGCAGCCAAATGGAATAATTCACACATTTTGCCTGTCCACATGAGGCAAGGCCTACTTCTTGTTAGCAAAATAACATTTCCGAACCCACACAAAGAACAGCCACTTGCTAACGTTTCCTCCACATGACTTCAAATTGAACCTATAAACACTTTGGTCTACCTCATTTGGTCCAAAAGTCAAAAAGTGTTGCTTGTTAGCCATTAAGTTTATTGCTAGGAATGTGCCTGGGCACTTGGGTATTCACTTAAATGTCAGAGGTACCAATATTAAAGCACTAAAATGTCTGAGTATGCAAATGTCCAATTTTTTGGTTTTAACAGGACTGTAAAATGTAACCGTGTTGTTTGTGTTTGCGTTTAGGCATGCATATGATTTTATTGTTTGCAGCTACAAAACACACAAATTCACGCCTACAAAGCAGGGAAGGCTATAAAAAGACACACAGGCGCATCCAGCTCATGACTAAAATGTCCACTATTTAGAATGTCATTAAGAAGAGGAAGGGTAGAAGTCAAGAAGAGATCTGAAAGACCAAGAAAACTCTCAGATAAAGTTGTGCATGTGCTGGCCAGAAAGGCAAAGCAAAACCCCCACATGACAGCAAAGCACCTGTATGAAGGTAAAGCTGAACCTTCATGCAGGTCCTTTGCTTTCATGTGGAGGTTTTGCTTTGCCTTTCTGTCCAAAGAAGTGGTGCAGTCTTCTACCGTGCAGTGTTACTTGTACAAACATGATCTGCGTGGAGTCATCAAAAGGGCACCTTACCTGAGACCTCATTGCAAATGTTAATGTATGCAAAGCAGCATCTAAATAAACCAGAGGCGCTTTGGAAACAAGTTCTGTGGACTGACGAAGTAAAAAATGCAATGCCTTGGCTGCGCCCACCAAAGACATGTTTAGAGAAGAAAAGGAGCAGCATTTGACGAAAAGAACACCTTGCTAACTGTTGAACATGATGGTCCAGCTATTATGTTGCTCTGTCAAAAATACAATTAAGTTTGCCAAGCATCTGCTGTTAGAATATGGTTCTGTCAACATTTTGGTCTGACAATATTTCCTTTATTGGATGAAATTGAAATTGAGCATTCCTGATCACTTTGGGGATTAAATGTGAACAGTAGTGTATTATGACATTAATTGTAAACAGGAGAAGGAGACCTCAGGGTAAATGTGAATAATACATCTGCCTGATGATTCTGCAAAATATGGTTTATTAATTTAGTTATGTAAGCTACATTACATGTCTTTAGCTTTGTAACTAACAGTCCTCAAAAAATTAGAGTCTGTTTGTGCAAAGCACGTCTAGTTTGTGCTAGACATCAGGGCTAGTAAGTGAGTAACAAGAGTAGCAAGGCCTGAACTAGATTTCTTAATACCAGCCTGGTACTAGCAAGCTATGTTAGCTAGCACATAGAACCCACGTATCGGCCACCTCAAAACATAAAATCGGTAATCAAAGCTAACTGTAAATAAATGAAAGCACTTAATTCCCCCAAATATTGTTTGAAGGGGACATGGATTTGAGGATTAATGTCCAAGACTTGTATTACTTTTAAAGAAAATATTTTTTCAGCATTTTGTCATTTGGATGAATGATGGGCATCCCATCAAATTAGGGGCTGGTCAAAATTTGGGGGGCACACATTAGCTAGCTAGCTAAGTAGCCAATCATTCCTGTATGGGCAACTGGAAAGGTTTTTTTTTTCTCTCTCTAAAAAAATTTGCTGTGAAATGTCATTTTTTCCGGCTAGGTTAACATCGCAAGCCTCGTTGGTCAAATCCGATTTTTTCCTCAAATCCGATCTCTCTGACTCGATGGTTCATACTCGTTTAGGTAAGTGATTCAAATCTGTCATTAATGTGAACGAAACGACCCTCATGAGCTCCTCCTCCTCAGTAACGTCACGTGACTGAATCACAGCATCATCAGGACAAACTAACGGTCAGAACGAGCTTCTCTGAGAAGATCATTAACTCTGATCAGCTCTCAGCTTCATTATTAGAGCGAGACGAAGGAGAAAAATGTGAGATGAGCTGCTTTTCCACCGTTTACAGGCTTTAAGTTCTGTTTGGCGCTGCTGCCATGGTAACGCTGAATGATGGCGCACGGTCAGTGGGAAAAAAAAGGACATGAATTCTGATCTGAGCGTCACATTAAGGTCACGTGGCCACGAATCGGCCACGTATCTGATTTAGGACCACATATGAAAGTGGCTCAGGTCAGATTTGAAAAGATCAGACTTGCATGTCCACACAGCCCTGAAAACTTTAGATCGGATTTGTTTAGTCAACACATTTGTTGTCTAGTCTTTTGAGCATTTTCGGCACCAAGAAAGACACAGTATTGAGGCTGTAATTAAAAAACACTCATGGTGTGTATTTATCATTTACTTGCAGCATTAATGTTTTAGTCCACACATCTTAAAAATGAACAGCTCTTTATGGTAGTATGTATATGTTTATGCAATGGTTCTTTTATGTACAGTGCATTGTTGTTCCTAATAGTATTAATGTTTAGTTGTTTTTTTATTGTTTTCAACAGGTTACTAATTAATGTGGTTTGTACTTGTAGTTATGAGGCTGTGGAGGAGGATGTTACAAGTTTTATATGTGTGTATACATACATACACATATAAATACACACACACACACACACACACACACACACACACACACACATACACATATATATATATATATATATATATATATATATATATATATATATATATACACACACACACACACACACACACACACACACACACACACACACACACATATATATACACATATATATATATATATATATATATATAGACTGGCAACCTGTCCAGGGTGTTTCTGGCCTTCCACCCAATAATGAGCGCTGTGATAGGATCCAGCACCCCCACGACCCAGGAAGATAAGCAGCTTAGAAAATGTCTCAATGTGTGCTAATCTACTAGTATAGGCTAAAAATACTAACAAAAACACAGACTTACTTTGCTCTGCTTTAAGCATTAGCTCAGCTATAGCTGCTTTTCTCACATCTCCAGCAGGAAACTTCTCCTCAAAAGGTACCAGAACTGCTGCACTATTTAAGGTGGAACCGGAAATTAAGTAACTGCCAGTAAATTAACAGTAAGTTTACACACACACACACACACACACACACCTTCTAAGCCACTTCTCCCTCAGAGTCACCAGAGCCTAGTCCAGCTGTCATCAGGCAGAAGGTTGAATACACCCTGGAAAGGTCACCAGTCCATCACAGGGCAGACAGACACATTCACTCACACCTAGGGGCAAATTCTCCATGTCCAATTGGCCTGACTGCATGTCTTTGGACTGTGGGAGGAAAGCCACACAGACGCAGGGAGAATGTTCCCCGGCTGGGGAATCAAACCCAGGCCCTACTTGCTATGAGGTGACAGCACTACCCACCACGCCACTGTGCCACCTCAAGTAAGTTCATTCATCTCCAAATGACTGACGCTAAATCTCTTTGCTGTCTCTCTTTGCAGATAGTCATTGGTATGGTGACCAGCAGTTTGTGTGCCAACAAATGAGAAGTCCTGCATAAACTCAAGTGACCATTAAAACTGTTGTACGATCAGCTTTATTTTACTGATGAAAAGGAGGGTTATTTTATTTTTACCTCACTATTTAATTCTGCTGTGGAGTCGCACCAGGACAGTAAAAGAGCCGCATGTTGCTGACCCCTGAGCTAGACGTTCAAAGACAGGGCCTGTGCCAAGGACCCTAACTACTAATCTGACTTGAGGTGTCCAAAATCTTTTCTCATACCCCTTTTCGAAACATGCAGTGCAGAATACGTGTAAGAGCGCAGTGGTTCTGCTGTAGCTCTGTACACCAAATGGATTTGAAATGAAAAAATAAAAGGACTCAGGTTAAAAAGCTAAATGGCAGCTTAAATCCGAGAGTATTAATGTGTATCAGGCGAGTCAAGCAAGACTTACGGCCCATATTATACTCACCTCTCAGACTGAAAAAATGCACTGCAAAACGTACACGTGAAATGTGTCGGGTCTAAAGCTGGGTGCATCAATAATGTTTCAGCAAATGATCCTGATGTTTTTATTACCACCAGTGGCAGAGAAATTTGATCATTTTAGCACTTAAACCTTGGCCCAGTCACAGGCTTCAGGGTGACGGACTGCTCCAAACGGGTCTTTAATCAGAGCCGTAATCTCACGCTATAAAGTTTTCTGTGGTGTGAACAGTGATTTAACAAGTCATTTTAATGAGTAATAATAACAGAAAAAAGGTCACAAGCGTAGAATACAGTGAACATGTGTCTTAAAAGCAGACCCCCGAGGCTTTTTATTTTGCCCCGTTTCCCTTAATGTGCAGAAGCTAAATGCATTTTAGCGGTTGGGGCCTAATTTCCCGAACAAGCTGACTTAATATCTGCGGAGTGCACCCAGATGATAGCCGGCGCCAGAAATATCATTTTAACGTGTTTTGACACACCTAGTTGCTGGACCGGGAAAGGCACCTGTGTTTTTTTTCAAAGTCCTTTTAGGGGGAAACAAAGAAAGAACTGAAATCATGATTTATCATCACCGTTCAAATTGATCTTCATGCAATTAATTGCATCCTCATTTGGCTTCGGTTCAAGTTGCCCTCCCTCAAATGACAATTAAGAGCGCCAGCGAACGGTAGCAAAGGAGGGGAAATAAATATGTAGCGCCTAATTCAAATAAATGTAAATAACAGTCGAGCCGAAAGCGTCTTTTTTGTTCTTCTCTCTTTTTTCACTCCATTTAATCGGAGGGATATTGATGCATATTAAGCGTCTTTGCTTTTTTTCTTGTTCGCTGGGAGTCCTGTCTTAATGACACTTCCCAGACTGGGCCTGCTTTATTAATTCTACCCACAATAGCAATCCATCAACATTCTTCCAATCCAGCGGCGAGGCGAGCCGGAGAGCGCTAATTGTCAAACAGGCGGGGGAAAAGGGTGGGCTGTGGACCGTCGTCACCCATTTGGCTACTTTTCCCTCCGTCCTCTGCACCGCTGGGGAGACGATACATCATTATGAATGGAATTAATCATCCGTACGATCCGTCCAAACAGACGTAACATTGAGGGTTATTGTATCAGCGCCTGCCAGACTTGCATCTTGCGCCCCTTTTTTAGGTTGTCCTCAGCAAATGATGAGGTTTACCAGGAGAGTTTCCCCTCAAAAACAAATCAAAAATGAAGAAGCTTCAAGGTTGGCAGGTAACTCATTGCTTCTTCCAGGCTTGTAGGCCTCCTGGTGCTTCCTCACCAGCATCCTTCTGCTTAGCGAATCAATAGAGTTACCCCAGGTAAGCTTCACAGCCATCAACAGAGCTGTACCAGCCCCGGTCCTGCCACAGACGCGGATTGATTAGTTGCTGGAGCACCATTTGATGCTTTCAGGCTGCTCCAGGTATGTCAAGCCATCACTTTTGCTGAGCCCTTTTTAAATGCTAATGCTCCAAAACTTTGCTGATGGCTGATGCTGAAGAGAGACATGATGGTGATGGCTTTGACAGGATCAAACAAGAACAACTAGTCCTTCCACTGCCAGAGAAAGAAAAGTAGACATTCTAGTCTGCATCTTGTAGACTCCTGAACGACGAGCTGCTCTGATATTGATTGAAGAATAAATACAGTCTCTCTGATGAAAGTCAAAAGCCATCCAGAGGATTGTCTAGGCCTGCACAAGCCAATTCACAGAGCCAACTGCAGAACAAACTCTGGCACGTTGGTCAATTACTGCCAAGCTGAACATAAAAAAATAAACCATCAGACCAACATAAAAAAGAAACCCTCACTTATGTAGCCTATTTAGCATGAGCTGGGCTGGGAAATTGCCTATTTGCTTATAGATTAAAAATTCATGCTGGCCATTTTACTCATAGTAAATGAACTCAAGCATAAACGAATGCTTTTATTCTCGTCCAATGCTGTAGCGACGGAGTAATTGGACGATCACCAGCTGAGAGCTAATGAAACAGAGATGTGGCATAGAAGGGCTTATTTTAATCAGCCGTTACATCACTCACATTGTCAGCAAGCCTTCTTTTGACACCATGTATGCTGTAAATATTTCCATCATTCCTTGTGAATAAAATGCTAGGCAACCATTCACATTCATTAAAGCGTTCACTGTGAAGTTCTTCATTCTCGACTTGAAACTTCTTCTCCTTTCCCTCTTGTCATCTTTGCGACATGCACTACTGTTCAAAAGACTGGAAACAATGTTTGACAACATGAAACCAATTTGGTTATAGAGGACTGGTGACCTGTCCAGGGTGTATTCTGCCTTCCACCCAATGACCGCTGGGATAGGCTCCAGCTGCCCCCACAACCCAGAAGGAGAAGCGGCTTAGAAGTCATCCACATCATTCTCACCATGCCTGCTTGTGACATTTAGCCTAAGCGTTATTAATGATCAGATTTGATGTGGCAAAGAAATAATGACATTAGCCTTGTTTAGTTAGATCACTGGGTTAATGGCTGATGCCTCCACCAATACATCACTCTGTGCTCTGTTCCCAGCTGTGGAGGAGTTCCAGCCGTAGCCTTTAATTCATAATTTTGACGGCTTTAGATCAGAAAATTTAGATCAACTTTGCAATTCTGGGAAATAACACTATTATATATCCTGTTTTATGTATATATGCACTGTCATAAATACTGTGGCCTTTGCAAAAGTTAAGGCACATTTAATATTTCATCATCATCATCATCATCATCATCATCATCAACCGCTTAGTCCAGACAGGGTCATGGAATTTAATTTTTTTTTTTTTTTTAGCCCTGTAGACAAATGCATCCACATTTGGATCTGAGTTTAGACTGTGTCAACTTATTGTCACTCAGAAAATCAAAAGAACATGTCATCTGACTAAATTTTCACATATGTGGTTTAACTATTTCTATACAACCAACTCTAATACCTCATTTCGGACAGATCGGACAGCCAACAGAGCGAGCAGGTCATCCACTTAAGTCTCTGCATGAAGTCGGAATTGTGCAATTAGAGCTTTCTTCCTGTGACACTGCATGTGGCCCTGTTTAATTTGCTGGCATCTTCCTGAGCCTGTAGTGCCTTTGTGTAATAACAGCCAGACCTATAGATAGTACAATATAGCTGTGGAGACGATTTAAAAGAAAAAAAGGCCTATCATCCAATTAAATGCACCAGTTTAAGTGAGATTCCCAAGTGAAGCACTGATTCCCATTTCTAGCCCAGAAACCCCCATCACACCTTAGTTGTACCATTAGCTAAATGACTTGCCAAGCTAAATCAGGTTTGTTAGAGCAAGTAAAAAAACTGTATTAACCATCAATAAATGTTGAAATGACAGCTAGGGTGTCATTAGTGACATATGGGCCACTTAAGGAGAACCAATAGTGATTTCGACTGACCCAAAACATGGCAGACGTCAGGTAAGTGTATGGTACAGCCCTGAATCGGCACACATCTGGCCCATTTTACATGAAGTCCTTTGGCTCTGATTTGGCCCAGACCTGGCCCCCAACATGTGGCCCATGCCAGGTAACCATATAGGGAATTCATTTGGCCCTGATTTGGTCCACAACACACCTGACATCTGGACAATATAAGGTGAATCTGAGGTTAAGTCCTTTGGTCCTGATTTGGCCCAGACATGGGCCATGTAAAGTCAGCACATTGTAAATTAGTTTGGCCTGGATTTGGCCCACATACAGTGGACCTGTACTTGAGTTAAGGCAGCCACACCCACCGTCAGCGGTGGACATCAAGGCCAAATGTGGGCCACAAGAGGGCCAAAAATTCATCGCCATCGCGGGGGTCCATCCCAACTGCTTTTTTCCTCTTCAACAAACATGACATCTGTCATGACTAATAATGGTTATGAAAATCTTTCATATCACTGAACATAATGTCTCATAACTCTGTGACAGTTGGACACAAACCGATCAGTCACTTAAATGTGTTGCGCCTTGGTATCCTCCCACCAGAACTACGCTGTTTGACTTTAGACCGTTTTAAATGGTCCACAAAATGGGTGAAGACACAAAGGCAGTTAAAAACTCAACATTTGCTACCAAAGTCCGTATATGCGACTTTACTCTGTTTGACCGAATAGCACAGTGAGAACAGAGACCGTATTGTCCTGCCGTGTACATGCGTGCCCGGCCTTTGGCTTCAGTGCAGAGTGTTAACAGCGCTGCTCAGTTTCTCTTTGCTCAGTACTCAGTGCATAGTGTGTTATTTGTAATGAAACAGTTTATTTGAAATTGTTCATGGACAGAGCTGTCAGTAGGGGGTATGTTTCATGTAGCAATTTCATCCAGTGTGAGTATATAAATCACAGGCTTTGTTTGTACATGACAGTCCATGCAAATGAGGCTTTAGCGGACATTCAACTGCAGCTCAACCAGCCAAACAAATGACTTCCGCCATAAATCTCCACATGTGAGCTCCTTGGATGCATTAGCATTAGATGTGATTCCTGCTGTCACTGTGCCACAAAGACTGTTGTTGAAAGAGACGGATGTGAATCCGGGTTCAAAACTGTGAAATGTACTTTACTTACAAGTCTACAGAAGCTCTTTTCTGATATACAACGAATCTTGTCCACTGTAGCACTAATCAATCTGCTAATTAATGTAGTATAGCTAGCTAATTCACATCATTTGAAATTCGATCGATTTAATGATTTAACTGTTAAAGTTGCACCTGCTTAGGATTAAATACAGGGAGATTCACTCGAAAGAGGCCCTGAATTTTCTGTTGTAACTCCTGTTAGGATGGAAGCAATCAGACCCAAACAAATACACTACATACATTGACGTAGGTGTAATTGATTTCATTACATGTGATGCTGGTAGTGATCTCTGTTTTCTGACAGACACATTTCAATGCAGTGCTTCATGTTCCTGATGTTTCGGCAAGAATTAGAGAGGTTAAATGTTGTGATGGCTGTCCAGTGCCTCCCTCATCGCTCCGATGCATGGGTTTGAAGCTCCATATACTGAGGAGAACTTTGCATGTTGTTTCATTCAGATTGCTTGGTCCTAAGCGAGGGTTATTGCAGAATATACGGGGCCTCTTTCAAGTGAATCTCCCTGTAGCTTATTGAGTATGGTACTGGCAAGTACTAAAAATGATGTACTCATACTCATACTTAGTCTGAAAAAATGGTATTGATGCATCCCTACTGTATATAGGTAAACCTCTGTAGGTTTGCATTCTTATGTGGAAAAAGCAAGCACACCATTACGTATATCACTACTTCAAATGTGTCAAATTGAAATCAGGTGCACCCGATCATGATTAGAGCTAGTCTTATTTAAACCTCACATATCTGGTCTGGTTGACTTTGTTATTGGAGAGTGTGGTATCATCATGGTTAGATCAAAAGAGCTCTCTGAAAGAAAGTTTTAAATGCCTCAGAGTCTGGGAAAGGTTTAAGAAGATATCCTAGATATTGGAAATCAATCGTTTCACTGTCCAGAAGATCATATACAAGTGGAGAAGGTTTAAAACCATTGCCTAGTTGTCCAGACCAGGCCGCCCCAGCAAAGTTAATCCCTTAAAAGGCTAGGGCCCGTCGACAGGCCAAAAGTTTTATGACTCATCTATAACCTAAAAATAGTTCAACCAGTCGGTGTAGTTGCTGAATAATAAACCTTAGTATTCAATACGCCTGGGGGTTAATCCAAGAACAAACTGTAAAATGCTATAAGAAGTCTTTAGGTAGCTCAGAATATCATTACAAGATCTGTAGGCAGCTCATGCCTACAAACTTCCAACAGGACAATGATCCCAAACATACGAGTAAATCCTTCAAAGAATGCTTCACAGGAAGAAATGAAGGGTTGTGGAATGGGAAAGCCCAAACCTGAATTCCACAGAAAAGCTGTTGGGGTTTTGAAACCCCTCAAACGTTGCATAGTTGAAATAAATTTGCATCTGCCAAAGGGGGCACTACCAGCAGCAGTTACGGAAGCCTGGGGTGTACTTACGTTTTCAACAGACAAAAATGGCATCACAGTAAATTGTTTTAAAAAAAAAAAGACTGCAAGATCAATTTTTTGTACTATTACGTGATGTATGTCCACGTTTTAAAAAGAGAAACATTTCATAGGGTGTACTTACTTTTTCACATGACTATTTCTATTTTATAGTTTTATAGTGAATAATTTACTGAAAAACAGACCTCGGATTCAAATGACTAGTCAAGATGTGTAGGAATATCTATATCTTAGCCAGGCACAATAGATTAGACCAAGAGTTTGATTCAAAATTTGGTGCATCTCTTTGTGGCACATTTGTATTTCACAAATATATGTGGTACTATCTATAATTCAGAAGGAGCTACGGAGGAAAATCAGGGAGGGCAAAGACCAGTACAGGCAGTACTGCAACAGAACAATGCAATTGGAGTTTGGAGGGGTCTTAAAACCATCTCAGGTTTTAAGGAGTCCAACAGGCAGCCTGTAGGAAACCTGCAATGGGCAAATGACCTCAATTCCTTCTTCAACAGATTTGATCTGGCAGCTGACCTTCCCTCAGCCCAGCTTACACCCCTGCTTTCAGCTCCCTGCATTCAGCCCTGTGCTCACCTCCAGAGAACAGGTGAGGAGGGAACTGAGGAAGATGAAGGTGAGGAAGGCAGCAGGTCTGGACAACATCAGTCCTAGGATCCTGAGGCACTGCGCAGACCAACTGTGTGGGATTCTCAAGGACATTTTCAACCTGAGCCTGAAACAGAAGAGAGTGCCAGTACTCTGGAAGACATCGTGTGTAGTACCTATCCCAAAAACTGCACACCCCAGTGATCTGAATGGCTACAGACCAGTGGCGCTGACCTCGCATCTGATGAAGGCTCTGGAAAGACTTGTTCCTGCCCATCTTCGTTCACTGATGGGACCAGCTATGGATCCCCTTCAATTTGCCTACCAGCCAGGCATTGGAGTGGAGGATGCAATAACTTACTTACTCCACAGATCCCTCACTCATCTTGAAAAGGCGGGAAGCACTGTCAGAATCATGTTCTTTGATCTATCAAGTGCTTTCAACACCATCAAGCCCACTCTACTAGGGAGCAAGATGGAGAGAGCAGGGGTGGATCACCATCTCATCAGATGGACTGTGGACTACCTCACAAACAGACCGCAGTATGTGTGACTTAAGGACTGCGTATCAGAAACACTACTCTGCAGCACGGGGGCCCCACAGGGAACAGTCCTGGCCCCATTCCTCTTTACCCTCTACACTGCGGACTTCACCCAAAACACCTCAACCTGTCACCTCCAGAAATTCTCTGATGACTCTGCCATCGTTGGCTACATCTCAGACGACGATGAAAGGGAATAAAGAGAAGTTACAAGGAATTTTGTGGACTGGTGCCAGCAGAACTGCCTCCAGATCAACATGGCTAAAACCAAAGAGCTGGTGGTGGATTTCCACAGGACTAAGTTCTCCTCAACCACTCCAGTGAACATCCAGGGAAGGAACATTGAGATTGTCAAGACCTACAAGTACCTGGGTGTTCATCTAAACAACAAACTGGACTGGTCTGACAACACACACACCCTGTATAAGAAAGGCCAGAGCAGACTCCACCTGCTGAGGAGGCTCCGGTCCTTTGGAATACAGGGTGGACTTCTCCACTCTTTTTATGACTCTGTGGTGGCATCAGCCATCTTCTATGGCATTGTCTGCTGGGGAGGTGGCATTACAGCAGCAGGCAGGAAGAAACTGGACAAGCTTATGGACCCAGTGGGGGAGGTGGCGGAGAGGAGGATGTTGGCCAAGCTTGCATCCATAATGGACAACCCCTCTCACCCACTACAGGAGGCAGCTGCAGCACTGGGCAGCTCCTTCAGTGACAGGCTCCTCCACCTGCGATGCGGGAAAGAGAGATGCCGCAGCTCCTTTCTCCCCACTGCTGCTCGGCTCTACAATCAGAACCTCACCAAGCAGAGACTCGGACACTCTCCATCATAAACACACTATGGATTCACACCTCACTCTATCATAGTGCACTCTATTATAAACACACCACACAGACCTGTATCTTATCTACCTCTAATTAATGTGCAGTATCTGCTGCTGATAGATTGGTACAAGTGCAATAGATACGCAAGTTCTGTGCAATATCTATAATCATTAATGCACAATATCTACAATTTCTGTGTGATATCCAGTTATTAGCTGCTCAGAAATGTGCAATATCCATACAGCTGCATGTGTAAACTAAATTTGTATCGTTTCTTAATTCTATTTTTATTTTTTATATTTTTCTGCTAACAGACACCTTGTTTATTTATTTATTTCTATAGTATATCTTATATTTAGTATTTTGTATGATGCACATCTCTGTCTACTTACTGCTCTTTATCTGCTTACTGTGTATTCTGCTGTAACAATGTAAATTTCCCCCAGTGGGATAATAAAAGTCTATCCTATCCTAATTCAGCACTGATATTTCTCGCATGTGTAAAACCCACTTCTACCTCCGCATATCGTAAAAAAAAAGAAGAAAATT
This sequence comes from Pygocentrus nattereri, assembly GCF_015220715.1. Taxonomy (NCBI): domain Eukaryota; kingdom Metazoa; phylum Chordata; class Actinopteri; order Characiformes; family Serrasalmidae; genus Pygocentrus; species Pygocentrus nattereri. The sequence continues at coordinate 7,383,394 of NC_051221.1, forward strand.
CTTGAAGGTGGTCTGTAGTATGTTTTGTCTTCACTTCCCTCTCCAGGAGGGCAGATGTAAGAGATTGAGACTGACGTTTCATTGACACTCAAACTTGAAATTAAAGTTCCAGAGAGAGGACGTCCAGTAGTGTATTAAGCCAGTCATGTATGACGGGTTATGAGGGGTCATCAGCTTTGGACAATAACGTTTTTTTTTTCTTCATTTAAGCCAGACAGCCATACATTCTTTTCTGTGATGGGGAATTCTGAGAGATCATTAAGCAGATTGTAGGTCAGGGCCTATTGAGAAGGTCATGGTAGTCAATGAAGAGATAGATTAATCTACATCTTACCAAAAAGCAAAAAGTCCCACAAAGCACTCTTAAAAGTTATAAGCTACTGCACACCAGGCATGTCAGGAAAATGGTGTGCAGTGTCCAAACGAAATATGCCACTCTGCATCTTGACATTAGCCCCTTTAACTCCCAGGCTTATTACATACTGAGGCTTATTATTCAGTAACTACAGAGACTGCAGTGCAAACTGGCTGATCCCTCCAGCCTCGAATCGCTGGACTCCAATTCCCAGAACCTTCTGGGTGAACATGCGATTGTGATCTCACACCCATCCACATATCAGAGATCTGCCTCACCTGACTATGATTTATTTCACCTGCCTTTGTTTGTCATGTGATTAGTTCAGTTTAGTATATGAGCCCAGGCTTTGTCTTGGCTACTGAGAAGGTTGATTTCCTGTGTTTTTGACTGACCTGTATTTTTTCAGCTCTGCCTTTTTGCCCGCTTCCTTTTGGATGTTGTTTTGGTTTTCAGAATAGTTTGTTAATTTAATCGTTGTATTTGGTTTATTTTGGGTCTGACCTTTGCCTGGTTTTGACCACAACTTTGGATCTCGTACAAATCGGTAAAGCCTCTTTCGTTCGTTTTACCCGACTGTGTTGCACTAACTTCTGTCTTGTTACAGTTAAACAGGCATGTAATAAAAGTGGTTATTTGTGGCAAGAAAAGCAGTCGGTCTACAGTTTAAGATAAACAGCTGCTTATTGTCTGACACCTCAGCTAGTGCTTATGAAGATAGTTAGCTGACCCCCAACATGATAAATTCACTAAATAATGAAAGTTGTATCCCACTAAATCCACACAAGTAGACTGTAAAATGAACTTGACATCGTTGTTCATTTTGTTTATTTGCGATGCTTCCTTGGTCGTATAACTGGTGATTCTTATTTGGTGTGCGGTAGCATTTAAACAACTGTAATAGTCTTTGGTCTCTTGGGAACAGATTAGAAACCTTGACTATAATCAGGTTCAGGCTCCACGCTGCCCTCTGGTGGAGTGTAGCATTCAGACAACTCATGGTTCTCAAACATGAGCATGTATAATGCCGGAAAGAGGCTAATTTGCTTGTCAGAAGTTCTAATTTACTATTTGATGTTGTAATAAACATCCCTGAAGATCAGTTAGACTCTTGGTGTAGATAAAGGGCGATCAGCACCGCACCGGTTAGTGTTTTTCTTAGAGGAAGATTAGTGAGTTAAATAAAGAAATAAGAATTAAATAAGAAAGCACATTTAAGCTCTTACTCTGACAGGTAACCAACCACACATGAGGGAAAACAAAAGGAAAAGGACTAAACACCTGTCTATACGTGGCGTCTATATACAAAGGAAATGTTAGGCTTGCAGGCTAATTAAGCGTCGTTAAAGGATATAATGTCTTGCAAAATGCTGTAGTTTAAACAAGTCACCTTCTTTTCTGTAATTTAAATCTCATATTCTTGGTTTTCAAACCTTTTATATGTAGAATATGCCTGATTTTGTTTATTTCTGACAGTTCCAATAAGTGCAATGCTGTAAATGTGTTCATTTAAAGTGATAACATTTTATAAGTAAGGTGTAAAAACGCTCATAGAAATAATGAGATTGCTGTAATGTGTATGTTTAGGCATTAACACAAAATAGCTTTCAACAAAATAGCTTCCAGCTTGTGCATCACTTTCATGTGCAGGCTGGCAGGAACTAAAGGCAGAGAAGGAATCGTCGGCATGCGAACACTGTTTGCCACTCTCACAGACTAAAGTGAGTAGAGTGCATGCTCAGAGTGATATTGCACTACACGGACAACGAACCGTGATTTACCCTGGGTGGGTAATTGGGGCGCAGAGTGGTTGGCTGTCCTTGTTTGACTTTTTTTTAAACAGGAAACCAAAGTGACACTCTTATCAGAATAAAACAGAATTCCACCCATGCTTTGATATGACTCAGTCACTGTAAACAAAGTCTTTCAGAGGGGTTTGAAGTGAAATGACTCATTGTAGAGAAGCTTATCAGCTCTGATTTCTTTACAGTGGCGGTGTTAGGAACCAGGCATCACAATGTCTACAACACAAATGTAGACATTTTATTTACTATCTGTGACGTGGAGCGATGAGGCGGACGCATACGCTGAGATAAAGCCAGGTTTATTTTGGGCAAATCCAGGGTTGTAGTCGGAACAGTCCGAGGTCAGATGGCCAACAAGGATAGAACGATAGGCAGACATGACTCAAAGAACATAAAACAGAGACCAGCAGAGAAACACTACAAACCTACAGACAGCACTTAAAACAGTGTATACATACAATCAGCACATCAAACATCAAACAAAGGCCAACAAATACCAGGGCAAACCCGGGGCTTATTTAACACAGGGATGATGAGGGACAGGTGGGAAACGGGTGGAAACAATCAAGGATGGAGTCACGGAACAAGGGGGCAGGACTGTGATACCAAAACAAAGAAGCACATGGACGGCCAGGATATAGAACAGGCCTTGTGACTAGAAGGTTGCCTGTTTGATCCCCTGAACTGACAGTTACTGAGTGAAGTGCCCTTGAGCAAGACACCTAACCCCCGACTGCTTCCCAGGCGCTGTAGATAGGGCTGTTCACCACTCTAGGCAAGTGTCCTCACTGACACCCAGTGTGTGTGTGTGGTGTTTAACTGCACAGATGGGTTAAATGCAGAGGTGAATTAATAAAGGGTAACTTAACTTCGCTGAGTGTAGCTAGGCAGTGTTCTTAGTGGGTCCGGGACTCTTATTTTGAAGGACTCTAGTGGAGGGGTAAGGTAGTGAGCTTCAGTAGCCCAGCTGGCTAGCAGTAAAACAGAGCTAAACAGAGGTGTTTTGTACTTTGCTGAATGCCGTCTTGAGCTTAAAAGCTAAATTATGGATGCTGTTGTTTTGTACTTGGATGTTTGGTTGAATAGTCATGTTGCCATGTTGGACAGCAGGTTCAGTGCCAATGCAGTGAAGCAGGCTTTTAATTGTTTGTACCAGTAACATGATGACATCTCTCTAGCCCCGCGTGTATGAGGTAATTAGATGTGTTCAGTGTGTTTGCTCAAATGCATGAAGTCATATGCACCATTTTTGTCAAAACCAGGGCAAAAAATAATGGAAAGAACCCACCTCTACAATAATGCTAATGTCTGCTAGCGCCTCTATGGGATTTCTAATAGTGTGTTCGTGCCACACTAATGCAGCTTTTTGGGCTGTTCTGGGTTAAACACAGACATATTCATGTCACTCCATACATAGGTATTAATCTAATGCTTCAATGTATGTCTTTTCTTAATAATATTAAAAGTTATTGTACAATTCCTAAGTCATTAACTATTAAATCATCGTTAATCTGTTATTTATGGGGCCTGTTATTATGAAGTGTTACTGTTAATTCTGTCACTTATGTTAGTGGTCAAACATCCGAGTGCTTCAGTTCAGCTCCTGAAGGCCTAACCATTAGGAGAACTCACTTGGCTGTATCTAGATACCACAGCACATTTCTGATTAGATCATTTTAAACTAGCCATCTCAAGATTTTAACTCTTTGGTCTCTGAGCATGCCTGCAGCACTTTCAGGTTTTAAAATAAAACAAGCACGATGACTGTATTCCTGGAAATCAGGCCTTCTTTGAAAGCCTACGTCCTGTTCCATGATGGACATGGTAGAGAGTGGCTGATAAACTGTGTAGCAGTAGAAACAGATGGACTGCAGCAAGTAATTGCAAGGTGTAGGAGCAGGGAAGGTGTTGCAAATTCAGTGTAGGAATATTTAGTCTACATCAGGTGATTATGTGTTGGCTTATTTGCTGTGTGCATAAGAGCTATGCTTTTTTTAACAACTCATTTTTGCTTAGCATTGCAAAACCACAGGCGGCCCAAATTACCTCCCTAATTTGCAGGCTGTCCTGGGACATGCATTCACTGTGTGAGTCTAAGGGTCATCAAATTTGCTGCTATTAATTGTGACTGCAACTTTTATGATGTCTGTGGAAAGATGGCGGGGTAATAAAGTGCATTGTATAAATGTACTCCGGGGAGATGATGAGTTTATTCGGAAAGTGGTGGAGGAATAATGTGTAGTACGGGAGTGGCTGTTTGGAAAATAAGCCTCTTCACTGTGCTTATGGCCAAAGCTCTTAACAATGTGGTCATATAATCACTCTGATGGCTATGTAACCTCAAAATATTACAATCCACATTGTTGCAAAACATGCCCTGATGGAGCTTAATTTGGTGCTGTGATTCACTCGCCCTGCATGATCCCTCGAGTAAACTGTCTCTCTTTCTCTTTTTAATAGGACCCGGGCTTTCTGAAAGGTCATACATGATGTGGACCAGTGCTTTTACTATAAACAGGAGTAGCGCTTATTCTACTGATGTAGTATTGATTCAGCAGCGTTTGAGCAGATGGGTAGTAACTAGTTCTATTTACTCGGCACATGTGCTTGTACAGTTTTTTTTTAATGGATTTTTATTCCTCTGGGTATCTTCAAACAGTAATCCATTTACTTCATGTTGCTGTCTTATTAAAACTTTATAACTTTTTTCCTCTACACTCCTGGCAACCCTATGGATGGTGGTCTCCAGAATGTCTTGTATTCTGTTTGGCTCTTCAGGCTTCTGAATGGCCGGTTCATGATGTCTCTGATTGTATCTCTCCATCTTGTGGCTGGTGGTTCACTTCCTTATTACCTTCAACTGGTCCAAGCACAACAATGAATTGGTTCATCTGAGAACAAAATAGGAGATTCAGTTCGGTTATCTGGGCTTTGAGTGGGAGGTGAGGCATCCATTTGGTTGCTTTCTTGGCCATCTAAGGTACTCTCAAAAGTCTTCAGCAACACCAGCGTTGAAAGGCATCTGTATTTTTGCTGTCTTGTTTGCTGTCCAGCTTTCACATTCATAAAGAACCATAGACAGAACAACGCTGATCTTTGTTTGGGGAGATAAATTGTTGCATTTGAAGATCTTTTGAAGCGTCTTCATCTTTTTTCTGCTAAACGCCAATTTGTGTCGTATTTCTTGAGGGCTGGGTCCTCCGTTGTCAATAATCGATCCGAGTAGGCAAAAGCTATGTCCACATCTTCTCCATCAGTGGTAAAATTAGCATTCTTACTGTCATTATAACCTTAGTCTTTTCATATTGAGCTGAACTCCCACCTTGTTCTTTAACCTTTCTTATAAGGGCCTTCAGATCTTCCAGGTTTTTTGCTGTGAATGTTGTATCATCCTCGTATTGAAGGCTATCAATGTTTCTTTGACCAATATTGAATTCTCAGTCATCTTCCTCCAGTCTTGCTTCTTCTATATATTCTGCATCCAAGTTGAACAAGTATGGTGATAGTGTGGCATCCCGCTACTGGCCCATTCTATTGTAGAGGGGCATGGCCATGCAGAGAACCGTGCAAAGAGGGTCATGGTAGGTGCGTGTTTATGTTGTTGTTGCTCCACTTTGTGTATGGGTTGTTTATGTGTCAGGGTGTGGAGTCAGCTAATGAGGTTGAGTGGCTACCATAGAAGGGAAGTCTATGGCTAATGGTGTGGAGTCAGCTAATGAGGTTGAGTGGCTACCATAGAAGGGAAGTCTATGGCTAATGGTGTGGGGTCAGCTAATGAGGTTGAGTGGCTACCATAGAAGGGAAGTCTATGGCTAATGGTGTGGGGTCAGCTAATGAGGTTGAGTGGCTACCATAGAAGGGAAGTCTATGGCTAATGGTGACCTCCCCCGTAAGTTCTGTGTTATGTACAGTGCTGAAAAAAAGTATTTTTCTTTTTGCCCTTCCCAGTTTCATATTAGTCACATTTGAAAGTTTCAGATCATCAGACTCTTTTTAATGTTAGATAATGATAACCTAAGTAAACACAAAATGCTGTTCTTAAATGATGATTTTAGGAATGAGGAAGGAAACATGCAGTTCAGCTCTATATGGACTTATGTGAAAAAAGTAATTAGCTGTTAAATCAACTAATTAACCAAACTGAATTAATCATTGGGTCTAAGTTCACTAGCCACATCTAGGCATGATTACTGCCAGATCTGAGGAATCTAAATATCACTTAAATAGAACATGTCTAGCAATGTGAAGAAGCTAGTAGGTCTCAAAAACCAGCACATGAAGCCACGGTATAATGAAATTTAAATACACATGTGAAACAAAGTAAATGAAAATCTACCAGTCTGGAAAGGGTTATAAAGCCATTGCTGAGGCTCTGAGACTTCAGAGAACCACAGAGACAAATATTATCCACAAATGGAGAAAACTTGGAACAGTGGTGAAACTTCCTAGTAGTGGCTGGCCTACCAAACTTTCATCAAGAACAAATCGACCACTTGTCCAGGAGGTCACAAAAGAACCCAGACAAACATCTAAAGAGCTGCTGGCCTCACTTGCCTCAGATAAGTTCAATGTGCATGATTCCACAATAAGAAAGACACTGAGCAAAAATGACAATGATAGTTGCAAGGCAAAAACCACTGCTGACCCAAAAAAAAAACCCCAACAAAGGCTTCTCACATTTGCCAAAAACATCTAGATGACCCTCAAAGACTTTTGGGATAATATTCTGTGGACTGATAAGGCAAAGGTGAAAATGTTTGGCAGACATTGGTAGGCCAGCTAACACTGCATACAACCATAAGAACACTATATCGTCAGTGAAACATGGGGTGGTAGTGTAACGGTTTGGGGCTGCCTTGCTTCTTCATGGATGGTTTGTCATAATTGATGGAACCATGAATTCTGCTCTGTATCAGGAAATCCTGAAGGAGAATGTCCACCCATCAGTTTGTAACCTAAAGCCCAAGCGCAGTTGGGTTATGCAGCAGGACAATAATCTGAAACACACAAGCAAGTCCCCCTCTGAATGGCCTGAAAAGAAAAATTAAGGTTTTGGAGAGGCCAAATCAAAGTCCAGACTTGAATCCCTTCTGAAGACCTTAAAAAGTCAGTTCATGCTCACAAACCCTTCAATGTAGCCAAATGGAAACAATTCTGCAAAAAATGGTGGGCCAAAATTCCTCCACAGTGATGTAAAAGACTCATTGAACATGATCATAAACACTTATGTTGGGTTACTTTTACACATGGCGATATAGGTTTCGAATACATCTTTATCTTGACCGTCACACTACCACCACCATGTTTCACTGTTAGTATGATCTTCTTATGTTGGAATGCAGTGTTAAAATAAATGATTATTTCAATATACTTGAGAAAATAAAACAGTGTGACGGTGGTAGTGTGACGTTAACAAATAGAGTGATCATTTAATTACTTTAATTACTTAATTAGAGATTACTCATCACAATCGTTAAATACGGTGGTGTTGCCATTGTCCTGAGGACATTCTGTATTTTTTTCCATTAAAAAGGCTTTGCTAAAGTCAATAAAACACATGTTGACGGCTTTCTCAAACCTCTTACCTTTTTTTTAATAAGCCAGTATAAATCAGCAGTGATATCTCTCGTTCCTCTGCCTCTGATATTTCTGCATACATCTTAAAGTTCATGGTCTTTTTAAAATTCTCCTCTGATCATAAAGAGATGAGAGCTGATCATGATAAAAGCTTGTGTTGATTGTTTGTTCTTTGGTGTTGTTGCTCATGACATACATGGGTCATTCATGTGATGCTGATGTTTAGACTATCACACATACGATGTAAGGAAAGAGTCAGAATCGAGTCTTTTATTAAGTCACATCCTATTTTTGTATTTGGGTCTGTCTGTTCTGGTGGTTCAGTACTTGGTACACTTTGTGGTTGCGTCTGTTCAATCAGAGCTCCATCATTTTACTTTAGACTAAGAGGATCCCAAAATGAGAAGAACAGAGTCAAAGAGTCTTCGATTATTATGCTGATAGATGCTGGATGTACTAAGATGTTCCACTGCAGTTCTAGAAGTAATTCAGTGATTGAGGACGTTTTGGACCTGATATCTTTTCACTTGAGTTGGTCTTTATGCTCCAGTCATGATTTCAGCAATTTACAAATACATTTACTTCAGCTTGGACTTTCTCCTTCTCTTTTTCCAGAAGTGATTAATTTAGTATCACAAAATAATTACTTATTTTCTTGGAATTAAGCCTTAGTATCTTAACGTACTGACTTATTTCATTGTAACATTGACATAAGTATTATATAATAATGGCATGCTTTAAAAACCGTATTTTAACATTTTGACTCATTTTAATTCATCTCAAAGTAATGGCATACTATGCCAAAATAACTTATTTTCTCAAGTATATTGAAATAATCATTTATTTTAACACTGCATTCCAACATAAGATCATACTAACAGTGAAACATGGTGGTGGTAGTGTGACGGTCTGGGGCTGGTTTGCTTCTGCTGGACCTGGATGACTTGTCATAATTAATGGAACCATGAATTCTGCTCTCTATCAGAAAATCTGATAGAATCCTGAAAGAGAATGTCAGCCTGTGATCATGATTTCTGTTCTTGAAAATTTCACATAGTATCTTAAAATAATGACACACTGTCAAAATAGCTTATTTTCCTAAAATATTGATTCAGCGTCTTGAAATAATAATTTATTTTGTTGAAATTTTGACATAGTATCTCAACATAATGGCACCGTATGTCAAAATAAATTTTTTCCTCATTTGTTTTCTCAAAATTTTGACATAGTATGCCATTATTGCAAGATACTATGTCAAAAAACCTCTTTTCTCCAAATTTTGATTTAGTATCTTGAAATAATGATTCTTCTTTTAATTGTAGACTTAGCATCTCAATATACGAACATTTTCTCCATTTTTTTTATTTAGTATCTTGAAATAATTATTTATTTTTCTCAAAAGTTTGACATAGTATCTCCAAACAATGGCATATCATGTCAAAATAAAAAAAATGGATTTAGCATCTTAAAATAATGACTTTTTATCTTTTGACTTTTGAGTATCTCAAAAGAGCAACTTAATTTATTTCACAATTTTCACCTTCTGTCTCAATATAATGAATATTATATATAATTATCCAAAAGAAAAAGACCCTGAGAAAGTAAATTCATACTTCATCACTATATTGAGATACCAAATCAAACTATATGAATGAAATACGTCATTATTTTGGGATACAAATTCAAATTCTGAGAAAATAAGTCATTTTTCCAACATCGTATCTCAAAATAATGACACGCTAGGTCAGTTTCGTCACACTGCTGCCAAAATCTTGCCATAGTGCTGCCTTTACCTGGCAGGAATGGACTTCCACAGATATTCACTCAGGTATTCCCCTCTCTGTCTATTAGACCTGGTACAGCTGTGAAGAGTAATTATTAAAAGTACTTTTAATGGAGGTCAGGAGGCCAAGTTCAAGCCATTAAAAACTGCCATTTGGATCCCATAAATCATATTGTACATGTTTACCTTTAGACTCCTCTTCCACCTTACAGCGTGGTAATACCATTTCCTTCGTTGCAGTAATAGTCATTGTATGAATATTAATGTGGTATCTCTCTGGGCAGCTCATCTAAAATGAATGAAGGGAGGCCCAAGGCTGTGATGGGCCAGTCCAAATACAGCCAGCTCATTAAAACTAAATTGTCTTGTAATGCGCACCTGTCTGCCACGCGTGAAGGAGTGCGGCGGACAGGGCGCCGGGTGAGATCCGAGACCGGCCCCTTTAACGTTATTTACATCCGATTAATTTCCCATGAACCACTCCAATCTGTGAGCACCCCGTTCCATGCGAACACACTTGTGGACGTGTAATGAAACTAGGATTATGATAATATTTCTGGAAAATTGATCCATAATAGAGGCATTAGCAATTATATGGTCTAATATAAGGCCTACATGTAGGGATTTGCACTAGAGTATACATTGCAGGAGCTGCTATGAGTGGGATTTGTTATATTAGCCGCATTCAGTCTGTCCTGTTTAATGGAGGCAGCAGATAAATGTATATTCTAGGTGCCAGCAGCTGTGCGAATCAATTTGAACTGTGAGTGTTGATGCATCCAATCTGCGTGACACACAAGCATGGCATGCTAAATGACTGCTCACCTACTTCCAATTAAAAGACGTCTGAAAATAGCACGAAATATGGAATCCATGCCTCTGCCGTATCATATATGAGACTGAAATGCACTATTTCAACACGCTGCTCAATAAACATGCTGTTTGTACTGATTACAGTCATGTGGTTTGGTTCCTGGACACAAATAGTCCCAAGTTAAAGAGGATTTACAGTGAAGAATCCCAAACTGACAGTGTAATTTGGTCCCAGACTTGGTTCAGGCCATAGAATGACAAGTGAATGACATTCAGCAGCTTCACATTTATATCCAGAGGAAGTTACCACAGGTTTCCAAAAAAAAAAAAGATTAAATAAGGTTTTTTTTTGTTGTTGTTTTTTTTTGACAGAATTGCACCATCACGTGTACATCTGTCCGACTCTCCTGTAACTGGTCCCCATAAACCTCCACGTAAGCACATCCAATTACCTTTTCACATCCTCCTGTCCCACAGAACTGATGTTTTTCCCTTTCTCAAAATGTGTCATTTTTCAAACCCCATGCCACTCTTTTTTTCTCCTCTTTCCCTAGCTGAAATCCTGTTTTCCGGGAGAAGTAGAGAGTCTGCGGGTTACCATGGTAACCTATGTTCCACCAGTGGGGTAGCGCGTTGAGTCGTCAAACACGGCCGCCCACGCGGCTCTGAGATTGTGAAGATCATTGCTGTGTTACAGTCCTGTGGGTGGAACATTCTATCCTTTATCATCTGCCCTCCACACCACGGGCGAGATGTGCCAGATAAGAAGTTCCTTCGCTCCGTGCCTCGATGACTCATACCCTTGTGCTGAACCTGTATCTTTCTGGTCACCTTATTAGGGAGTAAATTGCACGGTGCAGACACCAGAGATGATGGCGAAAAATCAAGTGGTGAAAAGGCAAAACAAGTCTAGAGGCTGTGCTCGCAAGAAAGCACTCAGCTCGGTTGTATAAGCAACACCTCGACGCTTTCAATGCACTGGAGCCATTTGCCTTCCTCAATTAAAGTCAGTGTGGAGTTTTTGAGGAAAGAAATGTCCTGAAGTCCAGTAGGCTAGTGATGACAGCTCAACTGGCATGTGCTAATGAGTCAGGCTGTGCAATCTAGGATATTTAACGCAGTGGCTTTCCAGGACGAAGACAGTCACTCTGAACTTGTCCAAACAGATGTATATGCTTGGCTGAGCTCAACGCTTTAATGGACACTTCAAAACAAATGACAGAAATCTTTCTCAGCTTTTCTAACGGTAGAGTTTTGTGCTGTGCTAACAATCTGTATTCACTTAAAAATGACATCCATTTTTTTTCCACCAAATTTGGACACTATTAAATAGTTAAGATCTAAATACACACACCCACACACACACGCACACTTTTTCTAAGCCACTTATCCTTCTGGGTCACGGAAAGATCTTAATCAACACTCTGTAAAAAGATGTTTTTTAAAGGTACTTTAGTTTAGACAATGGTCCGTATATTTCTTTACATGCACTATGTTGCCAAAAGTATTCGCTCATCTGCCTTCACACATATGAACTTGAGTGACATCCCATTCTTATCCAGAGGGTTTAATATGATGTCGGCCCACCCTTTGCAGCTATAACAGCTTCAACTCTTCTGGGAAGGCTTTCCACAAGGTTTACACTTTACACTTGGCACAATGCAGACAAGTACCGTCTCCTGGCAACCGCCAAACCCAGACTCATCCATCAGAATGCCAGACAGAGAAGCACTCCAGAGATCTCCACTGCTCTAGAGTCCAGTGGCGGCGCTTTACACCACTGCATTCCACGCTTTGCATTGCGCTTGGTGATGTAAGGCTTGGATGCAGCTGCTTGACCATGGAAACCCATTCCATGAAGCTCTCTACGCTGTTCTTGAGCTGATCTGAAGGACACATGAAGTTTGGAGGTCTGTAGTGATTGACTCTGCAGAAAGTTGGTGACCCCTGCGCACTATGACCCTCAGCATCCGCTGACCCCGCTCTGTCATTTTATGTGGCCGACCACTTCGTGGCTGAGTTGCTGTCGTTCCCAATCGCTTCCACTTTGTTATAATCCCACTGACAGTTGACTGTGGAATATTTAGTAGTGAGGAAATTTCACGACTGGACTTGCTGCACAGGCGGCGTCCGATCACGGTACCACGCTGGAATTCACTGAGCTCCTGAGAGCGACCCATTCTTTCACTAATGTCTGTAGAAGCAGTCTGCAGGCCTAGGGGCTCGGCTTTATACACCTGTGGCCATGGAAGTGACTGGAACACCTGAATTCAATGATTTGGATGGGTGACTGAATACTTTTGGAAATATAGTGTATTTTACTGCATCTTGTAGCACGAGACATTGCCAAAATTATGTATATAAAACATCGGCTTCCCTGCTTTGCTTTTTCTCTTTACTTTGCAAAACTGCTGTGTAAAAGCCTTAGGACTTCAAAGGTTCAGTGCTATTGTGAAAAAAAACCACATTGTTATTCACAGTAACACCTTCCTTCTTGTATTCTAGTAAAGATCCTCTTTTTCTTGTTGCTTCACGGATTTATTTTTCATACTACCTACTGTTCTTTTAGGATCATTCATGAACTAATTTTTATTTATGTTTCCTTTGGTGTTTATTACTCAGTTTGTTTACTCCTTTCTTCATTTTAGATGCAGCCAGGACGAAGCCAAGAGCCAAGTACTCTCATTGACCACACATGGCCAAATCTACTCTCATTGACCACACATGCTCAGCTGAGCTTTGGATACTTTCAAGACAAATATCCAAACCTATAAGATCCGTTTTTGCCAATGGGCTAATTCTCTCCGTGATCCAGCACGTCCTGTTCTCTTTATGAATACATGCAAGTGAAATGAACGTTCAAACTCACGCCCACATTTCCATTAGCAGGAGGAACTTAATGAGAGAAGCGGGGCAAAAGAAAAAAAAAAGTTCCTACCATCGTCAGGTCTGGTGTACCAGACCAAGGGAGAAAATGACTGAAGAAAATGTCTGGATATGTTCCCTGGAGCAAGACAAAGGCTATCAATCTGAGTAGGAAAAGAGCGGAGCAAATTCCAGGTATGATTTATCAAAGAAACTCTATGAAATAATCTCCTGCACTACCGAAGTCTAGATTCAACATTTCTTTGTTAGTTTTGGCCTAAATACCAGGCTGTATGTTAGTTGTCAGCCCGCGCCATCAGCCAATCAATAATGGTGTTCCTATTCATGAGGCAGATGGACCAAATGTCAGGGAAACATTTAGCTAAAAATACCTCCGACTCCTTCAGGAGGGTTCGCTGAAGACGCAGAATGAGGACGCAAGTCTTCCTTACAGCAGAGGCAAGAAATGCAAGAGTTCATGTCCCTGAATTGCCTGTGTTGAAGCCTGGACATTAATGAGACTAGAACTACGACAAGTTGCTTGCAGATGATTGTCCTGAAGAGAACTTTCTGATGGAGCTCGGACTTGTCATTGCTTTAGTGGAGTAGCACAGATGACTAGAACTGTATCTGACAAGTACAATGGTTTTAAAAAGCTACACTGTTTAATTGCAGAAGAAATGCACCTATAGCCCCAAATAGTGCATCTAAAAAAAGAGATTATCTTTTGCCTGCTTGGGTTGCCATATAAATAACACATAACTGGATTAGATAAATATACAGCAGAGTCCACAATATCATTGATTTGACTGAATCAAACACATTTTAATCCCCGTAAAGCTTGAAAATGACAGCTATTGATTCTTGTTTACAATCTGTTTCATAAGCATATGTTTTTTTGACTTTAAAAACAGATAGCATGGCTCACCTTGATATTCCAGTAAATAATTTATTATTCATTATTATTATTTAGTATTTAACACAGTAACATTTCAATTTATGCTCAGCCTGCTCACAGCAAGGATAACAATATTGAGCACCACCATTTATATTGTCATGAACACTACCATGAACACCAATGTGAACACTATCATGAATAGTGCCATAAACACCACCATGGACATTGTTATGAGCCATACCTTGAATACTACCATGGACACCACTATGAATACTACCATGAATATAATTATAAATACTACAATGAACACCAACACAACACTACTATAAACACCACTATGATTGTGGACACGAATATAAACAGTTCATTGTAGAGGTAGACCACTACAATGACCACTACCTTGACTGCTATTATGAACACTTCCATGAACACCAGCAAGAGCACTGTCAAGAAGAACTACAACGAATACTACCATAAATGCCATTATGAATAGGACTATGACAACTACTATGAACCTTTCCATGACCACTGCCACACCTGCTACTATGAACACTTCCATGACCACTGCCACACCTGCTACTATGAACACTTCCATGAACACCATCATGAAAACTATCAAGAAACACAACCATGAATGGCATCATGAATATTACCATGAATGCTACCTTCAGCACTACCATGAACACCATCATGAACACTACCATGAACATTATTAGGAGCAAATATAGGAGGAAGCTGAAGTGGAAACTCCAGTAGAACAAAATGATGGAGGTTTGGAGTGGAATGAGGACCATCACCAGCTTCAGGTCGAGTAACAATGGAGGAGTAGAGGGCAGCGTGGAGGGGGCCGACAAGCTTAATCTGTTCTTTAACTATTTTCTAATTAAGTGGATGATGAGAGTTGGATGGGGTTCTTATGGAACTCATTCATCACTAACATTAGTGTTGTATCCTGAGGTTGTTATGTAGCTGTTGATGTAGCAAACTAGAAGATTCCTATGATTGTTTGCATTCAACTCTACAGGCATTAATGAATAGCATCAGCTTGCCTCTCAATCCACTGCTACTTCTGTTCATGATCCCTATGACAGCATTGTCAGCAAGTTGGTAAGTTAAGGTGTTGTCATGGCCTAAAGGAGCTTTCTCACAGCTGCGGGACTGCTTCGAAAGGACCAACTGGGATGTCTTTGAGGATCAGGACCTGGAGAAGTACACATCAGCTGTACTCTGCTACATCAAAAACTGTGAGGACAATGTTACAGTGGACAAAAACATCAGGGTGTACCCAAACCAAAAGCCCTGGATGACAAAGGAGTTCCGATTCTCCTCAATGAGCGGAATGCTGCCTTTAGGTCTGGTGACAGAGCCCTCTACAGTGCCGCTAGAACCAACCTAAAGAGAGGCATCAAGGAGGCTAAGACCAGCTACAAGAGGAAAACTGAGCATCACTTCAACAACATCGGCCTACGGCAGGTGTGGAGCGGCATTCAGCGCCTCACCAATCACAAGACCAGAAGCTGCACAACAGTTAAAGGTGATGCCTCACTGGCAGAGGAACTTAACTGTTCCTTTGCTCGCTATGAGGTCAAAGCAGCAGAGACAGACACAAGACCTCAACCAGTCTCCCACAACCACATCCTCACCATGCAGGAGCATGAGGTAAGAGGTGTGGTCAGGGCAGTGAACCCCAGAAAAGCTGCTGGTCCTAATGGTGTAACAGGAAAGATGCTAAAGTTATGTGCAGATCAGCTCTCTGTGGTCTTCACAAAAATCTTCAACCTGCCCCTGTCCAAATCCATCATCCCACCTTGTCTGAAGTCTGACACCATCATTCCACTGCCAAAAAAGAGTACCATCGGCGACCTCAATGACTACCGTCCGGTCGCACTCACACTGGTCATAATGAGGTGTTTTGAGAGACTGGTTCTGCACCACATCAGAGCCATCCTCCCACCCACCTTTGATCCACACCAGTTTGCCTACAAAGCAAACAGATCCACAGAAGATGCCATCACCACCACTCTTCACACAGCACTCACAGACTTGGGACTTTCACAACCCACCTGCCTCTGGATCAAAGACTTTCTGACCGACCGCACCCAGTCTGTAAGATTGGGTCTCCATCATTCCTCCACCCTCAAACTTAGCAGCAGAGCATCACAGGGGTGCGTGCTTAGCCCACTTCTCTATGCTCTGTACACCTAAGACTGTGTCCCCACCCACTTCTCCAACACCATAGTAAGGTTTGCAGATGACACGACAGTGGTTGGACTTCTCTGGAGGAGACGAGACCACCTACAGGGAGGAAGTCCAGTGACTGGCTGAGTGGTGTTCAGGAAATAACCTGAACTCCTCAAAAACAAAAAGAACTCGTTAGAGGCGGAAAGGAGCAGTCCCCACACCACTGTACATCAATGGGGACTGTGTTGAAAGAGTCCCTTCCCTCAGATTCCTGGGCACACACATTTCTGTGGATCTTTCCTGGACCACCGACACCATGGCAGGGGTCAAGAAGGCACAGCAGAGGCTCTACTTCCTGAGAATTCTCAGGAAAAACAACTTTCAGGAGGAGCTGCTGGTGTCCTACTTACCGCTCTGCCATCGAGAGTGTGCTGACATACTGCATCTCAACATGGTACAGCAGCTGTTCAGTGGCAGAAAGGAGAGCAGAAGATCATCGGCTGCCCACTGCTCACTCCCTCAGCTGGGCAGCCAACATCCTGAAGGACACATTTCACCTGGGACATCATCTGTTTGATGTAAATGCTTTAGGTCCATCCCATCCCGGACAAACAGACTTAAAAACAGTTTTTACCCCAGAGCCGTACGGGAACTGAACAATTCCAGACCCACACACTGACAAGGACTTTCTATAGAACACTGTGCTCAGTAGAACCGACTGAACACCACTACTGCTCTCACTGGCACTGACTTCAGAGAACACCTTACACTGTTCCAGTGTTCCACTACTGCTCTCACTGGCACTGACTTCAGAGAACACCTTACACTGTTCCAGTGTCCCACTACTGCTCTCACTGGCACTGACTTCAGAGAACACCTTACACTGTTCCAGTGTTCCACTACTGCTCTCACTGGCACTGACTTCAGAGAACACCTTACACTGTTCCAGTGTTCCACTACTGCTCTCACTGGCACTGACTTCAGAGAACACCTTACACTGTTCCAGTGTTCCACTCCACCTCTGTTCTATTTATTATTCATTTGTTCTCGAGAGTGTGATCTATAATCTATATTCTTTCTGTGCAATAATTCTTAAGATGTGCAATATCATATGACTCTATAAGCTATCCAGGAATGTGCAATAACTAACTGCTACCCCGCCTGTCTATTGTCTATTGTGTGTTTAGAATATATAGTTTTACAGTCCTTTTCTTTATATTTAAGATTTTTATACTTTTTTCCTTAAATCTGCTTTTATGTTTAATTGTTTTGTACGTAGGAAGTGCCGTTGGATTGCTGCTCAATTTCATTTTACATGGTGCAATGACAATAAACGCTTCTTATCTTGTCTTATGTTATCTATGTTCATGTAATTATTTGAGCAAATATGCTAAATTAACTTTTATATTTATTTTAGCTGCTATGTGATAGAAGATAAAACTGTCCCAAAATTATTTTGAAGTGCAAATCTTATTTACAAACACCCCCTTTCCCCAAATGTAACCTACAGTTTACGGTTTTTAGTTTTGCACTGAAGTTACAAGGATGTTGTAGCGAACATGTAATGGAAGCTAATTAGTAATATTTAGCATTGTGCTGACTGCGATATCTATCTGAAGAGAAAGACAAAAGAAAACAGGCTCAAAATAGCCACATCAGTCACTTTAAAAGACACCAAACACCTGCGTACCCATGTGTCTCATTAGCCAATTACCTCCAAACTCCACCTCCCAATTTCACCTGCAACACAGGGCAAAAACGCACTACACGGCCCAAGGGGTCGTCACGCTTAACCCTGCCAAATACAACAGCCTATTCTTTGTAGTTCTACAGTTACAGACTGTAGTCCATCTCTTTCTCTGATACTTTGTTAGTCCACTTTTACCCTGTTCTTCAGTGGTCAGGACCCCCATGGACCACCACAGAGCAGGTAGTATTTGGGTGGTGGTGGTGAGCATAAAAACAAGGAGGTGGTCACAATGTTTCATATATATATACATATATATATATACATATATATATATATATATCATTATTTATTAATATTCTATACATTTTGTTTATTCAAATATTAGCACTTTTCTCAGCAAATAAACACAAACTACACAAATAAATAGATTTTGAAAATGTGTCTTGGGTGCCTAAGACTTTTGCACAGTACTGTATGCATATATATATATACATATATACATATATACATATATATATATATATATATATATATATATATATATATATATATATATATATATATATATATATATATATATATATATATATATATATATATATATATATATATATATATATATATATATATATATGTGTGTGTATTCTGGTGATGGACAAACTGATAATTACATGTCAAAAAGCAGAGAACATATTTGAAATGATGTAGAGGGGTCACTTAAGGACATGAGTGTTTACCAGATGAGCGACTAAAGCTGTCATTTTTCATCCAGCTGTCCATCACAACGCTCAACACACACCTCGTGTAAGCATGTTTACACGTTCACGTCTCTAGCATCTGACTCGCCTCATGAAGGGCTCAGTAATTACCTGATGAGCTGAGTCGGGTATGTTAGAGCAGGAAAAATAGAAAAGTGAGATGTGCATGAGCATTAGGCTGAGAATTATGGAGCTAATGAGCACAATAACGTCGCTGTATTATTGCTTTTATTGGTTAAGCCAACTTACTACTCTTTGTTTTATTATTTTTAGGTTTTTTTTTTCCCCACACAGGCTTATAGAGTCTATATGGTAAACATGCACGTTTGCTTTTGGGCCCAATCATACAACGCAGTTCTCATACAGTGTCTCTTTAAACATGACATGGACATGCTGGTTTGATGGGCAGCTGAAATCAAGGAGTCATTTTTTCAACCAATAGAAGTAAAGAATAGACATACATTCTCCGATTTGATACTTGGTCTCAAAAAGAGCTACCAAAACAACATACAGGCCATTTTGCAACTTTATTCACATCAGGGCTCCAAACCAGTAATAATAAAAACAGTCATAAATAATAAACAATAAAAATAAAAAGTCACCTATGTAAAAGTTTTGGCTCACAGGGATGCAGCCTCACTTCCTGCTCTAAAATGCAGGGGTGTGGCTAAAACAAGGCTCTGCCCACAGAACTAAAACTATTTGTGTTTCAGTAGAGACATGAAAACGTGGGACAGCATTTTATTTATTTATTTATTTATTTTTGGTTTGTTTGTTTGGTTCATTTAAGAATTTAACTTGTGTTAAATCTAAATCTTTTAACTTCATTTTAAAAGAGATTTTAAATTTAGGTGTTAGGGTTTTGGGACAGACATCTCCCGACAGAAAGTACCCTAGAAATGATGATTTTGTATATATTTATACTATATTCATATTCGCTCATCATCTGTGCTGTTTATCCTCCTGGGTTGCGGCAGGAAACATCCTGGACAGGTCACCAGTCCATCACAGGACATTTAGCTTATCACTATCTCAATTAGTGAAAACAAATAAATAGAAACTGTGCAGAAAACCAGACGTAAGCGTGTCCCCTGTAGAGGATGTGTTCGTTTATTTTCATTTTGGCAAGGCAAGTTTGTTATTATAGCACCTTTCATAAACTGCTGTCATTCAAAAACGTGCCCTTTGTCCAGGGGTTTAGGCAAAAGCTAAAGAATGAAGCGCTTTTCTTTTGGCAACTCATTCTAGCTGGTTTAGGAGAACATTGTGTTGGGGTTGACACTATTAAATGTTAAAATATTGGTTCTGCTCGGAGAAACAGATTGATTTTTAATTCTGTAACAAGTTTGTCTGGGCACGAATTTAGAAACTACAAACCACAGTGACAAATGGTGGTTCGGTCCAGTGGCATTCATTAAAAATGCCATAAGATTAATTATGCTTATCCTGTTTTAACATAAAATGTCTCTGCTGGGCCTTTTTCACAGTTCAATTTGTGCTTTTAATTACAAATGTAGACACTGCAGCTGAATAAAAACAGAAGCACTTTTTAATATGTACAATAAATTTTCATAATACTATTTTGCCATAATATTTTTTCTGCTATACACCTTGCGCTTAATTTGCTTTGCATTAAATAAGAAATGTAGTGCTTTTACTTGAATGAGAAAGAAAATAAATAAATGGATTAAATGAATGGCTCTGCATGGCGCTGTAGAAAGAAGAAAAAAAAAAGCCCTGAGTTCTGAGAGCTGCTGCGTTGAGGCCTTGGATCAATGCTGTATTAATGCCTAGCTAGCAGGGCTTGCCGCGCTACTTTGCCTTCAGGTCAGGCTTTTTTCTTTGTTTTGCCTGCTGTGGAGAGCTGCCCCGTCTGCCTCTCCACACTCAGCGGGGAAGCGTCTGAAACACAAGCTACGCGTCGGCCCGGAGCGTCACACGCCTCTCTCTGAATGTGCTTTCATTTTCATGGGCCCCCCTGGTGAGGATGATGCGGCTACAAGCCCTATTCTCCAACTGCACCTCCTTCATCCATCTGCAGACCTGGACAGCCAGCAGCGGTTCTAGATCTGTAGTTTCAGGTGTGATGTGGCTTCAGGTTTCCAGCCTTAGAGCTTAGGGTTATGGTTACTTCAGCTACCTGTGTGTAGTTACAGATATTAGCTAGGTAAGCCAAGGCTGCTACAGTTAGATATAAATATTTGGACACTGGCAAACTTCTTACATCCAAATAGCTGAACAATATAGAAATTACATTTATGGCATTTGGCAAGCGTTCTTATCCAGAATGACAACCATTTTCATGCACAGATGCTCATTTTCTTCACTGTTCCACGGCCAGATGTGTGTTCTGCTCTCTGTTTTTCATTTAGAAGTAAACAGATAAAAGGATTAGTTGGTTTAAAGTTGATTTCATCTGCATTTGGAATTGCTTGCTTAACTCTCAATTCAGTCCAAACTGCTCCACTTGCAGTGAAGTAAGACTTTGTTCGGCTGACAAATCAAAACAAACCCATCAGAGAGGCAGCAAAAACATTAGGTGTGACTAAATCAACAGTTACATTCTTAAAAAACAAAACAAAAACAAAACAAAAAAGAAGAACTCACTGTTGAGCTCAAACACCAGAAGGCCCAGAAGGCCCAGAAGACCACAGAAGACAAATGTGGTGGATTGAAATAAAAAGTCCTTTCACTGGTGAAGAAAAACTGAGATCCAAAACACCCTCCAGGAGATGGCCATATCTGTGCCGAAGTCAACAAACAAGAGAAGACTTCGCCAGAGTAAATACAGAGGGTTTACCGCAAAATATTAAACCACTGGAAAGCCTTAAAAGCAGGACAACCAGATTTGAGCTTGCCAAAACAACATCTACAAAACCTATACAGTTCTAGAGCAACATCTTTTGAACAGATGAGACTAAGATCAACTTACCAGAATGATGGGAAGAGCATGGAGAATGGAAAGAACTGCTTCTGTCTAAAAAAAGCATCTGTCAAGCAGTCAAGCATGGTGGTGGTAGTGTTATGTAGTGTAGATCAGTTGAACCTCTACTCAGGTAGTAGTGGTCAATTCTAAAAAATGTATATTATATATATATATATATATATGGTCGAATTTGCCAGCTAAAACAACTTTTACAAGGGTACACACAATTACAAGGGTCCATTAAATTATTTTAAAAGGGTAACATTAAATTCCATAACAATAATAATCTAGTTAACTAGCAAACAGCCAACAAAACTCACCTGTCCAGCAATAAAAAGCTAATTCAGCATCACTCGTGAGTCTTCTCAGGTCGCAGAGCTGTCAGCCGCTCTGAAAAGCCAAGCCAGTGCCAATTCTTGTCTTGAGCTCAGTCACTGTACCTTTTAGCTTATCGGTGTTCGGACGAATTGTGCTACCTTGTCACAACGTCCTACCAAAGTACAGGCGGAGCTTTACAGCTGTAGGTAGGATATTTTGTTAGCCTAAGTCACGCTACGCCAAAGTCAGCTTCTTATTCCCATTTTCCTGCAGCAGATACTTCTTGGCTCTTTCGGCCACTGAGGCATCATTTAAGATGGAATGGGAGAATTTGAAGAAGCTGAGAAGCCTCATCTAAATCAATAAATAAAGTAGTAATTTTAAGCTGAGTCTGTACTGAGGTAACATTAGAACCAATAAAAGGTCTAAAACACTGAGGTTCTATGCCATAATCTGGTAGGACCACTCGATGGGAAGGACAGACTGGGAGAACAGTGATGCTGCAGTGGACGGCTGAGTTTGCCGTTCCAATGTCTCCATATTCAGCGATAATTCTGCTTCTTCTCACTTACGTTCAGCACTATGAGCATGCTAATTATGTGAATACATATCTAGAACTGTTCCAAACACTGGATAAAACGGTTTATTAACGTATCTTCATAATAGCTAGTCAGCTTCTTAATCAGCATCTAAAACAAAACACATGGTGTAGCTAGTGACCATGTTATGCTAGGCTGTGCTGGTTTTTCTAGCAGGGTATTGAGAATCTTGGGTCAGCACTACTGGTCATGTGGCATGTTGACCATTTTCTAATGAACTATGCTTCTAGCCAGCGCTTTCAAACAGACGTCTACAAAATACACAGTTGTTGTTAGCAAGACCAGCTAGCTAACTGCATCATAGACACTAATATTGGCTAGCAAATTATCACTCACAAAAACATAGTAAGACACTCATTAGCGCAATCTAATTAGAGATCAACTCAACTGTAGTTTTTAGCTGAAAGGGTTTAATACAGGACCACTTTATTTAAAGTACCAACTGACCGATGTTCTCCACACAAAGTCATGTACAGGGCTGTAAGTGCAGCGTTCGCATCTGTGCATGCGTCAAACCGAAAGAGCTATGAGAGCGGCGGCTATGGCCATATATTACTGCCTCCAGCTGACCCCTGCAGCCCCCGCTGGCGCCTGAGCCTCCATCTCGCCACAATAACACTTTTGCAGGCGCCGTGCCAAGCCCCCGCAAGCAACAGATTAAATCCCCTCTCCACTGCTCGTTGTTGGGAAACAAAAGCAACCACTTCTGCTGACCCTTCAAGTCCTGGGACTGAGAGTAGAGAAAGCAGCAGGGATGCTCGAACAGGCGTAGTGGCTTCAAGTAGGCTGCACACAGCCATGGTCAAACTGTGTTACTCAGCTGGGTCGAGAAGAGGTCACCCCGGGCGCTGGAGTATCATGTGAGTTGCTGCAGAAACTTTGCTAAAGGAATTTTTAAAGAGAGTTTTGCTTCCTGCGTATAACATCAGTGGCACTGTTCAATGTTCCTGTCCCAGTTCTAACCTACACACTTAAAAACGATAGCTCTTTAAGGGTTCTCTGGTAAAATAAAAGGTTCTGTATAGAACCCTGAACACTCAAGAGGGTACTTCGCATAATTCATGAACAGGTTTTTCAGACCGAACGTGCTGTAGATGGTTCTATATAGAACCTTTTTTCCTTGTAGCACTGAAAAGTACAAGTATACAAGCTTGACTTTGCCATGTATTGTCTTTATATAACTAGCATATGGACCTTGTGCCGACTTAATAATAATAAAAGAAACGAGACCCGAACAAACGCAAGCAGTAAATCAAAGAAACCTATGGTTTCAGTTCAGTTTGACTGGCATCCTAACATCTAACTAACATCCCCAGAAAACTCTTCACAAAGTAACAATCCTTAAAAACAGCGATTTTCACTTTTACAGAAAGTTCCAGTTTGCATTCTGATGCACTTATTGGTCATGAAATGGTGCAGAGTGACTTTATTCCCACCTGGAAGAGTAAGGCATTAGCTACGTTTCCAGGGTCACCAGAGGAAAGTGTTACCAAAGGCAGAGAAGTTTTAGCTGAGAGCCGACGCAGCTCAATCTCACGTAACCAGTCTACTCAGTTCTACTTGTTTTATCGTACCTGTTAGAAGCTCTTCAGTCGTTTTAAAACAGCACTTTTCTTACTTTTTCTGCTTTCTTTCATTATTTAACATAGTGTGTGTTTGCTCAAGTCATGTTCGGTTTGTTGCTATGTAACCACGTGCGCGACTCCTCCAACAATGGCTAGATCTCTTTATTGTTCCACGGGTCTGTTTTCTGTGCTTTTTGAACAACAGCTGTCTTTTAAAATAGCAGCATGTTTAACCAGTCAGCAATGAAAGGTACAGCTAATCCCACCTTTCACTGCCATTAAGTCCTGCGGCTACCAGTTTTGAGCAGGTAATAAAAACTA
Source organism: Pygocentrus nattereri (assembly GCF_015220715.1). Classification (NCBI taxonomy): domain Eukaryota; kingdom Metazoa; phylum Chordata; class Actinopteri; order Characiformes; family Serrasalmidae; genus Pygocentrus; species Pygocentrus nattereri. The sequence continues at coordinate 7,407,848 of NC_051221.1, forward strand.
GAGAACTACAGCCAACAAAAGCAAAAAGTTCTGGTTGTACAATGGAAACACATCGTCACATATACATACATATACGACATCGTCGTATATGTATGTATATGTGTGTGTGTGTGTGTGTGTGTGTGTGTGTGTGTGTGTGTGTGTAGGCCTTGCTTTACTCCTTTGGTCAATGGTTACTCATTTACCATATGTTGCACAATAGTGTGAAAGGCAGGTAGGAGGAAAGTTGAAAGTATAGGTGAAACATTGAAACATGCCTAAGTGTCAAAGCACTTAATGACCAAACAGGTAAAGAGAGGTCAGTTTAATTCTGGCTGTCCAGGAACGATACGTTTCAGTTAAAATATCATTTTCCAAATGACAAAGAGGACTTTTATGTTGAAAAAAGGTCTGTCAGTAAAATTACACAATATTCCATATTAATATCATAGAAAATATTTATACTTAATAAATGTTGATTTAAACGTTCATGAATATGCTATGAAGAGTTACGTAAGACGGTGTGAATGTGTTCATCATTCGTAGAATTGAGAATTTGTAGATTTGTAGAATCAGCATGTAGATCAAGTCTGGCCTGTGGACAGACTTTTATTGGTCTGTGGCTTCTGTTTTAAAGTGTGGTATAAGTGGCCCTTTCAGCCCAAGCAAAAACGTGTTTATGCTGTTTAATCTGCTCTGCTCGTTTAATAAAGTGATTACTGAATTATTTTATTGCTGCTTTTGACATGTAAATAAAACAAAAAATCATAGTTTTCATACTTTTTCATACTTTTATTAAAGTTTAAACTTTATATACTTTAGTCATGTTTGTTACTCTAATTAAACAAATCAGTAATTTGTTATAAGCCAATTTAACAATTTGAATTATTCTGAATAATGTGCATATTTTATACAATGAAAATAGAGTTGCTCATAAAAAGCTCAGGTTTTATGCGCTGATATGTTTCATTGTGGCAAACATGAATATACAACGTCTCTGGCTTCAGATTTATATGCATTTAAATGGGTCATTTAAGGGTGTCAAGGGCCAAATTCTCACAGTAGATCGACTGCACTTGGTATATATATATATATGTGACCAGCTCCTGGTTCAAAATAAACGTTGCCAGAAATAAGATGTTTTTCCTAATTATAAGAGTCCTAATTATAAAAAAGTCCAAAAGAACCCTTGATACAAGGCTGATATCAGTAGACTGACAACAGGAACACATAATGACTGTATTGTGTAAATAATGATAAGTAACATTAACATCACATAAAGTAATAACAGATAAAAGTTATGTCTTACATTAAAGGCCCATTTCATATCATAAAACTGCAGGCAAATTCTCATTGGCTGGGGCAGCTGCCAATCATAGGGTGACCAGTCAGTCATATGCCTGGCTGTGTGGGAGTGGGAAGCCAGCAAGTTTGTCTAAGCACTGATATATTTGTCAGAGACCTTTTTATTTTTATCTCTGAAAGACCAGAATCACGAAGAGCTGGCCTGCTATTGGTTCAGATGGGTAAACAGGTGAGGTCAGTGGGACTCCAATGCCCAAAGTTAACATGGTGGCTCGTGCAAACTGGCTTGCTTTACAGAAAGGTCAAAATACCGAGGCTCTGGGAGAAAGTCCACCATGGTCTAAGGTTGAAAGCGGAGTTGTAACACTTTTAAAGGAACTGTGTAACAAAGTATGTGATCAGATCATTGTGGAGTCAAAGACCAGCGTTAGTTCTTCTTCTGATTCGGTTCTGAAGGCCTGATGGTGGAACTAAGAGTTAAACATATGGCTTTAATGTAGGACATCCAAAAAGTACAGATATACATTTCATTCACGGCATTTGTCAGACACTCTTATCCAGAGCGACTTACAATTTGATAACCTTACCCAGGTAGGAGAACGTAGCGTTAGGAGTCTTGCCCAAGGACACTTGGTATGGTGTAGGGTGCTAGCCTATGCAGTGGACTGAACCACTGTCTACAGCTTAGATCTATCTATCTATCCATCCATCCATCCATCCATCCATACACATATTGTGTATCTTACCAAGCCAATCAGACTTTAGGACCAGATTTTATAAACATATATTTAATACTCCTGTAGTATTACTCCTGTCTGAATTCTTGCCCTGTAAGCTTCTTCTCAGCCTGTCACTGGGGAAGCTGCTCTATTCCACCACAAATGGACAACTGTTATCAGCATCTGCGTGCGAGACGACTGTTCTACTAGGTGTGATGACTTGCTGCTGTGATACTGATATCTGCTGCTATTGTTGTTTCATGTTGTTTGTTACTTTTAAAGTGCATCTTTTGTGCGGTCAGTATCAGACAAACCCTGTTTAAACAATATGAATCTGGTGTAAACAACAATTAATGAAGAGCTTGATTCTGGGCCAGGATCGAGAAGAGAGCCAATTCTCCATGCTGAGAAAGCTGATTTCTCAGTGTAGCTATGATAGGATTCAGGTTGTGTTCTCAGTGACTATATGCAGCCTTTTGTATAGCCTGATTTTATTATTCAGTCAGCTGTAAAATGGATCTAATTTGCTTGCATTCAGTTAGTAAAGCCAGCAGAGCAGAGCCGTCTGGGGCAGCAGGGGTGAAGTGCCTTCAAAGAGGTGACCAGGTTTACCCAATCAATCCTAAGATTTGAATCCCTGACCCCTCAGTTGCTGGATCGCCTCTCCTGAATAGTCAACAGTCTTTAGCGCCAAACCGTGACTATTAGAGCAGATCAGAATATAAATGACTGAAGCTCCTCATCTTATATTCGCAACTGGTGAAGTGTGGAAAACTTCCAGAAGGCCCAGAGTGGTGCGAGTTCCTAATTATGTTGGTAGTACATCAAAAATACAAGGCCCTCAGTTCAGCTGACTAGATACAGAGAGCTCTCTGTATCCATCAAGATAAATAGCTCAGAGAAAAAGTTACTGATTAGACAGTTTTTCATTGGACATCCTGGTTTAATACTAGAATTTTAATATAACAAGATTGAATATTCTATTAAAAAATACAAAGCTGATTCTTTCTAAACTAATTCTAAACCACACTCTGTGGAAGTTCTTTACACGGTAAGAAGATCATTTGCTCTCAACTATGTTTAGTTACAAAATGCCTCTTTGAAGAACTATTTCTAAAAGCCGCTTTTATTAAAATAATTAAAGAACCAGGTTATTCAGGAATCAAAACATTTGATTCGTTCTATGCAATAATTCAATTTAATTACAATTTAAGTTATTTTAACAATTATACCTTCGTAAGCCATCAGTTTAGGAATATTGGTTTTTAAATCAATTATCTAGAACGCCAAGCACCACAGAAGAGCTCTTCCGTAATTCCATAATATGAAAGCCATAATTTAAGGTAAACAACATGTTTTTGTGCTATATTAACTGCAATAATCTATATATGACTGAAATACATGATTTAAATGACAAAATAAACAAATATATATATATATATATATATATATATATATATATATATATATATATATATATATATATATATATATATATATATATATATACACATACATACATACATACATACATACATACATACACACACACACACATCGCTGGACCAAGAACTTGTATCTTCATTTTTGTCCTTTTTCAATTATATGAAAATAACCTACTGTCCTTTACATATTGTGTATATATTCTAAGATTAATGGAGCAAAAGAAACAGCCCAGAATTTCCTTTTTCCTTTAGTCTTTCTCCTAGAAAAGTTGCCATTTTGGAGATGCAAGGTTTTCCTCCAACAACATTGTGTAAAACATAAATAAAAACAGAATATTTGCAAAAAACAATAAAGTTTATCCGTTTGAACATTAAATATCTTGTCTTTGTAGTGTATTCAATTGAACATCGGTTGAAAAGGATTTGCAAATCATCGTATTCTGTTTTTATTTATGTTTTACACAACGTCCCAACTTCATTGGAATTGGGGTTGTATACGTGTGTGTGTGTGTGTGTGTGTGTGTATTTACACATATGTATGGGAATAATTGATAATTGATCATTTTCTATTGAGTGTTATAAGAAATGAACCCAAACTTTACAGTAAAATGACACTATTACAACACAAACAGAGTAAATACAAATAAAATGAAGTAAGAATAACAAAGATGCTTTTCTGTTCTCTGAAATGTTTTGAATGAGGCATTTTTTAAAGATGTACATGGTTTTGAGGACTGGTGTGGTTGGGTGTCATGCCCAAAGCAACAGCTTACATTAGATATCCATACCCGCTGCTGACATGATGTGTTTCCAGCTTTGCACGGTGTGTGTGTGTCTTTCTGGTTTCTGATGTTTCAAAATCTGAAGGTCAAGACTTCAAGCAGGGGTTTGCACTAATCTTGGGATGGTGTCACGTGTTGCTGTGTAACTGTGTTAATATCCCCTACTTCATACCAGAATAACAGCTCCTAGTAAAATGATGTTTTCCCCCTCATATGTATCGTCTCCTTCTCCGTCAGTGAGGGAATTAAACAGGAATTTTAGCAGCTCTGGTAGAAGCTGTCTTACAATCCATCCAAGCAAGTGTTCTACCTGCTGACAGCCTCAGGAGCTGCACTTTTCCTCGCGTCTCCTGCCATGATCCGATTAGCTCTGCGCTGAAAAGCAACGCAAATTGCACAGCCACATGTTCGAATGGGAACATGATCAAATTCAATGAGCAAATCAATACTTTAATCGCGTTCAGCGCGAGAAAAGTGGAGTGCAGAAATATACACATTTCTACTCATCGACTGGTTATTGCATCATCGATCCTCATATCGACGTAACCACTGTAGCCATAACAATTAGCCTGTCAGTCAGCTCTAGCCAGTCTCTCCCCCATCCCCCTCCCCCAGATCTCTCTTCAAGCAGGACAGTCCCATCAGGAGTAAATAAAGGGAATAGCAGGCCGGCTCAATCGCCTGATGGAAACATATGGTAATTGTTTTCTGTTAAAAATGGCAGCAGAGGGCAGCCTGTGGTTTAATGACACCTCTCTAATGTGTTGCACATCACTGAGTACCTCAATAATGAGCCTATCAGTCTTCTGCCCAGGCAATGCAGATGGGGAACCAAAGAGTGGATTAGCTGCAACTCTGGCATTGAATAAATAAACAAACGCCTGGGCGAATGAGGCTTATAGAGTTAAGTGAGAGTCTGCTGAACAGGTTAACCGAGCGAGGGGAGAAGCCCGCCGAGGAGCTTCGATCACTGCATCACACTACAGCATGCGACCTTGCTACAGCGTACCGCACATAATGCACGATGAAGAATGTGTAGGCCTCAGGATGTAGTAAAGATCCCACATCCTGCAGTTGTCATGCATGTTGAGATCCACTTATGAGATCTGTGTCTGTGGCCATTTACCAACCTCTCCTTCTCCTTCTGAACTGAGCAGGTTGCTTTTTTCTTTGTCTTTAGGCTGGCTTTACACGGTGAAGCTTTTACACAACGTCAGTCACTTGAAACCTGCATGAAACCAAGTTGCATTTCAGTTGCATAACACAAAGTGTCCTGCAACTCATTAGAAACTCCGCCGCAAACTGCCTTGAGACGCCACATAGGTTTCTCCCAGTTGAGACTGTGTCTGTTTCCCGAGTAAAACATCAAAAAGCCTCGAAAAGTTTGCTCTAGAAACTTGATTAATATCATACCAGTTATACCAGTTTTGCAATGACTGCACCTTTGGTCTAAAATTAGGACTGCTTAACATAAGATCTCTTACATCTAAAGCCGTCGTTGTAAATTAAATTATTACCCATCATGATGTTGAGGCTCTCTGCCTCACAGAAACGTGGATTAGACCCGATGAATACTTTAGTCTAAATGAAGCCACTCCCACAGGCTACGGCTATGCACAGAGCCCTCGTTTAAGCACCCGGGGGGTGGAGGTATAGCAACCATCCATGCTAAAGCTTTAGGTGTAAGCCAGAAAGTAGGCTATACATTCTCTTCTTTTGAAGTTCTTTTACTTAATATACTTGATCAAGGAACAAATAAAAATTCATTTTCACTAATTACAATTCACAGGCCGCCCGGGCCGAATGCTCAGTTCTTACAGGAGTTTCTGTGAACTTTAATAACGTAAAATAATTATTGTCTGAGATTTTAATATCCACCTTGACAATCCTCAAGATGCTCTAAGTAAGGCACAGGTAAGGGCCCACACACTAACACAACCACACTCTAGACTTAATACTGACCTTTGATGTAGACTTAGATAACTTAGCCCTTCTTCCTGAGAGCACAGCAGTCTCAGATCATTACTTAACATCATATGAAATTCAGGTTTACTCACGGAAATTTTGCCAGAAAGAACCAAGCCTATTCCGTCAAAAATAAACTCCTCTCTTATCCTTGGATACATCCCAAAAACTCTTAAACTAGCCCTAATTAGACCGCTGATTAAGAAAGCTAGCCTCCATCCCTGCGAACTATCAAATTACAGACCTCAAATCTGCTCTTTATATCTAAGACCTTGGAAAAAGCAACAGTAAACCTGTGATGGTGCAGTGTTTGCCCATCACTGAGATTAATAGTAACAACTGGAATATCTGTGTAAGGTTGTATGTACCTACCTTGATGTCCTGTGTAGAAGGGGATGAGGGCAAATGGGAAGTAAAGGGGACCGAGGCTTCTTGTCCCTGTTGGGCGGATCTACCTTCAGGGAGGGAGAGGGGCCTCAGTGTTCTAAAGGGGGGAAACAAAGCAAAGGAATTAATTAATTAATAAACGAATACTTCCCGGTAAAATGTACATATTAGTCATGACTAGTCCGCAGCTGTGTAGATGGGTGTGTATATGTGTATGTGTGTGTAGGTAAATTAGAGCCTTGGGACATCGTCCCTCCCAGCGAGGTATTAGTTTAGTCGGGGCGGGGCTTCGATGATCAGAGCGCTCGGTGTTCTTTCAGCTAGGCCTTCTCAGCTACCTGTGGGAGGAGCGGTGTAAACCCTGTGTGATGCTGTTAGCTGCTTGCGGCGAAGCCTCAAGTAACTGTCCAGTTTAAAACCAATTAAACTCCTATTTGTACAGGAATCATATACGTGAAAAATTTCATTCTGGTTTTAGGCCACATCACAGTACAGAAACAGCACTAGTGAAAATTGTAAATGATCTTTTATTATATACAGTGTATCACAAAAGTGAGTACACCCCTCACATTTCTGCAGATATTTTATCTTTTCATGGGACAACACTGACAAAATGACACTTTGACACAATGAAAAGTCGTCTGTGCAGCTTATATAACAGTGTAAATTTATTCTTCCCTCAAAATAACTCAATATACAGCCATTAATGTCTAAACCACCGGCTACAAAAGTGAGTACACCCCTAAGAGGCAGTTCCTGAAGTGTCAATGTTTTGTGAGGCCACCATTACTTTCCAGAACTGCCTTAACTCTCCTGGGCATGGAGTTTACCAGAGCTTCACAGGTTCCCTTCCACACTGGAATGCTTTTCCACTCCTCCATGACGACATCACGGCGCTGGTGGATATTCAAGACTTTGAGCTCCTCCACCTTCCGCTTGAGGATGCCCCAAAGATGTACTATTGGGTTTAGGTCTGGAGACATGCTTGGCCAGTCCATCACCTTTACCCTCAGCTTCTTCAGTAAAGCAGTGGTCATCTTAGAGGTGTGTTTGAGGTCATTATCATGCTGAAACACTGCCCTGCGACCCAGTTTCCGGAGGGAGGGGATCATGTTCTGCTTCAGTATTTCACAGGACATATTGGAGTTCATGTTCATCCCTCAATGAAATGTAACTCCCCAACACCTGCTGCACTCATGCAGCCCCAGACCACGACATTCCCACCACCATGCTTGACTGTAGGCATGACACACTTATCTTTGTACACCTCACCTGATGGTTCCAGTAATCTATGTCTTTTGTTGACATGTCTTCAGCAAACTGTTTGCAGGCTTTCTTGTGTACAGACTTCAGAAGAGGCTTCCTTGTGGGGTGATAGCCATGCAGATCAATCTGATGTAGTGTGTGGCGTACGGTCTGAGCACTGACAGGCTGACCCCCCACCTCTTCACTCTCTGCAGCAATGCTGACAGCATCTTTCAAAGACAGCATTCGGTTGTGACGCTGAGCACGTGCACTCAGCTTCTTTGGATGACCAACACAAGGTCTGTTCTGAGTGGACCCTGCTCTTTTAAAACGCTGGATGATCTTGGCCGCTGTGCTGCAGCTCAGTTTCAAGGTGTTGGCAGTCTTCCTGTAGCCTTGGCCGTCTTCATGTAACACAACGATTCGTCTTTTAAGATCCTCAGAGAGTTCTTTGCCATGAGGTGCCATGTTGGAACTTTCAGTGACCAGTATGAGAGAGTGTGAGAGCTGTACTACAAGTTTGAACACACCTGCTCCCTATGCACACCTGAGACCTAGTAACACTAACGAGTCACATGACATTTTGGAGGGAAAATGACAAGCAGTGCTCAATTTGGACATTTAGGGGTGTAGTCTCTTAGGGGTGTACTCACTTTTGTAGCCGGTGGTTTAGACATTAATGGCTGTATATTGAGTTATTTTGAGGGAAGAATAAATTTACACTGTTATATAAGCTGCACAGACGACTTTTCATTGTGTCAGTGTCATTTTGTCAGTGTTGTCCCATGAAAAGACTAAATATCTGCAGAAATGTGAGGGCTGTACTCACTTTTGTGATACACTGTATGCTACCACTGGGCACCATTATCAGTAAACATGGCATAAATTCCCGCCGCTATGCCGATGACACTCAGTTGTATATCAAGCGAACCGCATGATAAAATTAAACGTAGCAAGACTGAGGACTGTGTAAAAGACATAAAAGTCTGGATGTTGAGTAACTTTCTCCTACTTAACTCAGATAAAACCGAGATCCTGCTTCTTGGTCCAAAAGCAGCTAGAAACAAACTGTCTAACAATCTCTCAGCTGCATCGAGCTCATCTGTAAAAAATCTTGGTGTCGTGATGGACCCTGATCTGTCCTTCGACACACACATAACTAATATCACTAGAACAGCCGTCCTGCATCTCCGCAATATCGCTAAATTAAGAAATGCATGATCTCTACAGGACGCAGGAAAGTTAGTTCATGCATTCATTACTTCAAGGCTGGACACTGTAATGCCCTGCTGTCTGGACGTCCCAGCAACAGCCTCAACAAGCTTCAGCTGGTCCAGAACGCTGCAGCCAGAGTCTCACAAGAACCAGAGAGTTCGACCATATCAGCCCAGTTTTATCAGCCCTGCACTGGTTACCAGTTAAACTTCACATTGATTATAAAATCCTATTAAACCTATAAAGCTCTAAACGGACTCGCCCCTCAGCACCTGAGTGAACTTCTCTCCCACCATGAACCATCACGCCTACTTAGATCACAAGGTGCTGCTCACTACTCGTACCTAGAGTTAATAAAGTTAGATCAGGGGGGACGCCTTCTCGTACAAAGCCCCCCAGCTCTGGAATAATCTTCCTGTTAATGTTCGGGACTCAGACACAGCCTCAGTTTTTAAGTCTAGGCTAAAAACTTACTTGTACAGTCAAGCCTAATTAGTCTTCCTGTCAGATCTAGACCTGACAGAGTCTCTGCTGCTCTCTGTGGTCAGTCACTCTTTAAGAACTGACTCTGTGTGTTTTTTCCTTTCTTTGCTGAACAGCTGCCCATCCCGTGCGTCTGATGCTGCTGCCTCTTCTGCCTTGATCGGGTGCCACTGCTCACCAGGCTTCTGGACCGGCTTGACCACTACTAAGCTTCTTGATGTACAATGCTGTGCAATCCTCACCCTCAGATGCTGCCGCTGCCACTGAATAATCATAAACTTCTCAAATTAACCGCTGCCCACCTGTTTTTACAGAGCTAACCATGTTTGCTCTCCGGTGTCGACCAGAAGAGGACGGGTTCCCCTTCTGAGTCTTGGTTCCTCTCAAGGTTTCTTCCTCTTTCAGGGAGTTTTTCCTTGCCACTGTCGCCACTGGCGACGCTCATGGGGGCTCGGACCCGGATTTTCTTTCTGTAATGCTGATTGTTCTGTAAAGTTGCTTTGTGACAACACCTGTTGTAAAAAGCGCGATATAAATAAATAAACTTTGCAACAGTTGAAAAGATCTAAACTTTGTGAAACAGCTTTCATGAAACAACCATTTAAAACACTGATAATGCATTACACATCATTTCACTGAATCAACGGATTAAAAAAACGTGGTTTGTTAGGCAGCAGAACAGGAGACTCCGCCCATAACTGACTCGAGGCTGGCAGTATTTTCATTCTGAGCCACAACAACAAACCTGAGTTTCTTGAAGCTAATGATACAAAAAATACCTAAACATTCATTTTCAAAGACTTAATGTATACAGAACAGATCAAAACTCAAATATATAGTAATGGACCTTAGATAGATAGAGAAATGACAGATATATAAGGATACAGATACATAATGACAGGCATGTATAGACATCGCTGTTGTTGGAAGAAAACCTTGTATCTCCAAAATGGTAACTTTACAGGACAAGGAAAAAACCTACTTTGCTTTTAATGTATGTCAATGGAACCAGACTGTTCTCCAAGTCATGTTGGGTCATTTCTTTTGGTCCATTCTTAATTAAATTGTAAAGGGTAACAAGTGTTTTCAAATTATGGATTATTTTCACAGAAATAATTCATTCAAAACAGGCCATTTTTGCAGCGTAGTTTCTTGTATGAACTGGGGAGTGAAGGGTATGTTCTGAAACTTTAACAAGGTTTCAGTTCTACATCAACCTCTTTTTTCCACAAAAGTGAGGAGACCTTGGTTTTCCATGACGTGAGCACTTTAAAGGTTTAGAGGAGGGTTTGTTGAACATAGATTTGAGGAACAAACACAAGGAGAGTGAAGGTTTATTGAGGATGGACTGTGAAAGTAGTGTACTGTATGTGGAGGCAGCAGCAAAGCTATGAACGTTGGGTCTTTTGTAAACGTAATGCATGGCCTTATCTCATATTCCTCTGCAGAAGCTATGTTTTTCATACTGTCGGGACTAAGAGCGATTCGGCCTCTGCCCCAAGTCCAGACGTTACAACTAATTGATTCTAAGCTAAGTTTTAGTTCTAAATGTATTCTGCTCTCTTATGTACAAAGGTCATAAAATAAAAGAAAAAATGTAAAGGAAAAAGAAAAACCAAACTTCAGTCGACAAGTTCTTTTCGAAGAAAATTGAAGAGGGACTTTTCCTGTTAAGCTTCAAGTGACAAGATGGTTCCCCGACAACCACAATGCAAAGATCATCACAAAACATCCCGTTTCAGGGGGAGCTCTTCACCTCTCTCTTTTTTATACGTCCCTGAGTGACCTTTTGGTTCCCATTACTTAATTTGACACTTTCATTGGAAATTTTTTATCTCCAACCATCCCTGGGATCTATTCTTTCTAGACTTTCCCAGTCTGGTGGTACCAGGCCAAGGCCATCATTTAGAAACTTACTTTATCAACTTATCTCAAGAGGGTTTTTTGCTGGTTCTCACCAGCTTACTTCGCTCTTCAAGGGTCAGCTTGCCTTCTTCTTTTACTATATAACCAATTTTGCTGGCCTCTCCAAGCTCCGGGTGCATTCTGCCATCTAAAACCCCTTTCATACAATGCCCTGCCTGTGTGAGTCAGGAGTTCATTCTGTCTCATTCATGCAAGCGTTGTCTGTTCTCTGCTGAAGAGATCTGTCTGCCTCAGGTATGTGACTATAACTTCATTTCACAAATTTCTAAATGGATTTTACAAAACTTAAACTGTAATTCAAGGACATATTTTATCAGAATTTCTGACAATACCTCCTTCTCTGTATGTTGATAAAGCTTTACGAATCTCTTGGTCAGCATGACTGCGTATCAATACACTGTTTGCAGCTGTGCCAGAACTATAATGTTTGTAGCTTCTCGAAAGTCCTGCATCTTGGCTGTTGGAGTAAAACTCTAATAAACAGTTTTTGGCTGGTAGAGAATGGATACGTTATTTAAAGACTGCTAAATCTCATCACACTTACTCCTTTATTATCTGTTATAGAGACAGAATGAAGCACTCATTTGAATTCATACATTAAACTGACTGAAAAATAGAACAAAACCTTATATCTCCAAAATTGTAACTTTACAGCAGGAGGGAAAAACACACTTTACTTTTAATGTAAGTCAATGGAACCAGCGTTTTTTCCAAGTACGTTTGGGTCATTTCTTTTGGTCCTTTTTTTATGAAATTTAAACATGATGTAAAGGGCACCAGTTATTTTCAAATTATGTTAAAAACAGAAAAATGACAAAAATGGAGATACAAACTTTTCTTCAGACCGCAGCGATATGTAGTGGACGCAGGGCAACTTTCTGCATTTTCACTTTACAGTTAAACTTTTAAATTCGATCAAGAAAATTATTTTCACAGAAACTGCACTATTGATTTTTTACGGGACAAACTTTTACTAAAACGTTGCAAATTTCCAATATAACATGGGCAGATAGCACTGCTGTTGGCATTATATCTCATACTAGTCTGTAATTATTCAATAAACAAAGCATTTCTCTTAACAATCCTCTAAAACTCGCTTAAAAACTAACTGCAATAAAGTCTTTGTGGGCCCTTGGTATTGTCCTAGAAAGCTTCCCCTCACATACAGCTTCTGTGTGAAGGACTGCCAATGCAGGCTCCAGTGGGTGCAGCATGATTGCTTCATCAAGTCCGTCAGGATAAGAACACTATGTCCATGTAAAATTAGATGAATTAGGAGGTAAAAGAAAAAAAACGCAGCTTCTTAGTAAATGAATGAATTTTTCATGAGAAATGAAAGATTTACAAATTGTGGACTTTTGACTGTGGCCATTATAGCTGTGATATTATAGGGGTGTAGGGAACTGGCAGGTGAGTCTGATTGCACAGGTGTTCGTCATTGTGTTAGCACTCTTGTTATGTGCCAGAGAGGCAGTTTTCAGGGGTAATTTTGCTCTTTTTGTATTTCTTTCTTCTCTTTCTCCTCTACCTAACGATCCTAAAAGGTGGGGGATCTGTCCAGTATCTGTATCACTGGTGTAACGATGCTGTTCTCGCCCTCAGCTGCTCTCGGAATCACTGCTGTCTGGATACAGGTGGATACAGAGCTCCAAAATAGCTAAATGTCACATTGTATTCAATGTTTTTTATCCTTATGTATCTTTTATCTGTTACTTGATACGTTGTTATATTATAATTTCAATCGTTTATGGATTTAAAAGTTTATTGGTACCTTCTTATTATCACATTTTTACAACTACATTGTAAATGTTGGTCTCCCTCAGTGTATTCAGAGTTTAAATAAAGGTTGACTGATTGATTTTAATTTGAGTTTTATTCATCCTAATCTACTTTTAAAATCAATGATTTTTCTTTTAAATCTATTGTTGTAATCATGTTTTGAGGTTCTATGGTAAAGCACTTTGAATGACCGCAGTGTATGAAAGGTGCTATAGAAATAACCTTGCCTTGCCTAAGAAATAACCTTGCCTTGCCTAAGTCCTCTCTGGGTAAGCCTGATTGCCACCCACTGTATTTTGGGTAGGTTAGGTCTGAGAAGGTAGGATAGGTATTCTTTTCATTTCTTTGGCCTAGTCCTCCTTTACTGTGGACTGAGTGTAGATCAGCCTAGATCACTGCCAGTGTGGCTATTACTGAAAGACTCTGTTTTCCTGAGTTTTGTACAACCCCATTTGCAAAAAAGTTGGGACAAATGTGCAAAATGTAAATAAAAACAAATTGCAATGATGGGCAAATCATTTTAACACTATTTAATTGAAAACAACACAAAGGCAACACATCAAATGTTGAAACGGAGAAACTGTGTTCTTTCTTGAAAATATATTTGCACATTTTGAATTTGATGCCAACAACACAGTCCAAAAAAGTTGGGACAGGGGCAACAAAAGGCTGGTAAAGTTGTGTGATGCTAAAAAAAACACCTGGTGGTTGATTGGCAACAGGTCAGTAACATGACTGCGTATTAAAGAGCATCTCAGAGATACAAAGTCTTTGAGAAGTAAAGGAGGGGTGGATCACTCTGTGAAAGACTGCACCATCAAATAGTGCAGCAATTCAAGAAGAACGTTTCTCAACATAAAATAGCAAAGAACTTCTGCTTTTCATCATCTATAGTACATAATATCATTAAAAGACTCAGAGAATCTGGAGAAATCTCTGTAATGTAATGGACAAGGCTGAAAACCAGTATTTGCTGGCCGTGATCTTTGGGTCCTCAGGCAGCACAGCATTAACAGCAGACATGATTCTGTAGTGGAAGTCACTGCATGGGCTCAGAAACACTTCTGAAAACCACTGTCTGTGAAAACAGTTCATCACTGCATCCACAAATGCAAGTTAAACCTCTAAAACACAAAGAAGAAACCAGATATGAACAGGATCCAGAAATGCTGCCACCTTCTCTGGGCCTGAGCTCATTTAAAATGGACTGAGGGAAAGTGGAAAAGTGTCCTGTGGTCCACGAATCAACATTTGAACTTCTTTTTGGAAATCATGGATGCTGCATCCTCAGGACAAAAGAACACTCAGCTTGATATCAGTGCAGAGTTCTAAAGCCAGTATCCGTTAATGCTAGACCTCTTTTTCAGGGAAGGTCTTGATTATTTCAGCAACACTATGCCAAACCACATTCTGCATGTATTACAGCAGCATTGCTCTGTATTAAAAGAGTCTGGGTGCTAAACTGACCTTCCTGCAGTCCAGACCTGTCACCACTGAAAACATGTGGTGCATTATAAAATGAACAATATGATTAATGAGCCCCTGAACTCAGCAGCTAAATCCTGTATTAAACAAGAACAGAAAACATTTCACTTTCAGAGCTGCAGCAGCGTCTCCTCAGTTCCCAAACACTTACAGTGTTGTTAAAGAAGAGGTGATGATACACAGCAGTAAACAGACGCCCGTCCCAACTTTTTTGGAAGATGTTCTTGGCATCAAAATTCAGAATGAGCAAATATTTTTTTCAAAAAACAATAAAATCTCAGTTTCAGAATTTGATATGTTGCCTTTTTAGTATTTTCCTTTAAAAATATGATGTACATGATTTGCACATCATTGCATCCTGTTTTTATTTACATTCTCCACAGCGTCCCAACTTTTTTGGAAACAGGGTTGTACTGTAGGTCAACTTGTTAGGCTGCGACATGCTTTTACACATTACTGACGCTGATCGGCTGTATGCTTTTATTCATTTTCATAAGCCCATTGATGATCTATCATAACTGCTTGCCCATCTCTTTTCCTCACTTCACTAAATCTAACAGCAGCTGGTGAATGTTGCTGTAATGACCTGGTCTAGGGTCAGGCAGAAAACGAGTGAGTCTCTCTCCGGACCTGCTGCCAGACCAAACACCAGCTTAGGTTTATTTATATATTCTAAGAGGCGGCATCACTAGGACAGCTTTTCTGCATCTTCGCAACATCGCCAAGATCAGAAATGCCCCATCCCTGCATGATGCAGAAACACTAGTACACGCCTTTATTACTTCCAGGCTAGACTACTGTAACGCACTACTGTCAGGATGTACGAGCAGGAATTTAAACAAACTTCAACTAGTCCAAAACACTGCAGCCAGGGTCCTCACTAAAACTAGAACATCTGATCACATCAGTCCAGTGCTATCATCACTTCATTGGCTGCCTGTTAAATTCCGTATTGATTATAAAATCCTTTTATTGACGTATAAAGCCCTACATGGTCTCGCTCATGAGTACCTGCAAGACCTTATTTCCCATTATTAGCCATCACGACCACTCAAATCCCAGAGTGCTTGGTTATTAATAGTTCCTAGAATTCAGAAGGTTTCATCTGGGGGAAGAGCTTTTTCTTATAAAGCCCCCAAACTCTGGAATGATCTTCCAGAAACTGTTCGGGACTCAGACACAGTCTCAATCTTTAAGACTAGGCTGAAAACTCACTTGTTCAATTTAGCTTTTGGTAGCTAATGTTCCCCCCTAGATAAAGGCAGCAGATCCAGGGATCCATGGACACAGGGAATTATAGTAAACTGAGACGCTGGTGCCGTCGTCCCGCTGCTCGCACGCGGTCACTCAAGTTTGTGGACGGTGGAGTGGAGGGATGCCGAACTGTTTCAGAGTGCTGCCGTGTCTGTGTGTGCTTCTGGTTCTCTCCTGTTAGTTAAGCTGTCATAGTCAGATCTGCCGGAGTCGATAGCCACACTCTGGGAATGTTAACATCCCAGTTTATGTACAAACAGACAGAATAAAACTAATTCCATCTCCCTGCTTTTCTTCCGAGTATACAATCACCCACATGTCTGGCTGGACACTGAAGGACGACTGACTGCTGAGCCCTCCTGATACCCACTTCAGACCAGCTGCCCATGCCCCAGCTGCCACCACCTGCCTTGGACTAGCTGCCCACCCTACACTGATGTTCTCATAGACTCCTAGTTATTCCTAATACCAATATTACTGCTATTAATATTAGTGATATAATCACTTGTAGGTAGTTTGACCAGAGGAGGATGGGTCCCCCCTGGTGAGCCTGGTTCCTCCCAAGGTTTCTTCCTCAGCTCTGAGGGAGGTTCTCCTTGCCACTGTTGCCCCTTCTTGTCCACCGGGGGGGTTTTACATTCTTGTTAACACTCTGTCTTTTCTGGAATTCTGTGAAGCTGCTTTGTGACGACATCCGTTGTAAAAACGCTACAAATAAATTTGGTTTGATTTGATTGGATTTGATAAGAGTGTCAATGGTGAAATGTTAATCGAAGTTGGAAGGTACAGCTTTAGGGCTGAGCTAATGCCAAAACAGTAAATGAACACAACTAATAACTCGAAAACTAAATAAGCCAAAAATGAAGGAAACAAGGATGGACCAAGTTACTATAACTCCCTGTTCAAGGGCATTAAAATAAATGGTGCTCGTCCTCTACTTTTCCCATAAATTTACAGTTTCACAAGCAGTTTGTTACAGTTACACTAACAAAACTTGCATGAATTTAACAAGGCAAGCAAAGTGAATCAAAGCAGAGTGGAGCTACTGACAGCGTATAAAAACTGGATCCAGTCATTCCGCTGTCCGCTGTGTCCATTTAGGACTAGGTCAATCGGGTCACTTCCTGATCTGATTTTGTGTGGTGGATAGTGGGAACGCATGAGACTGCAGGGTGCAGGCGTCCTAATGACGCGAATCTAAAGCGTGCAGCAAAGTTGACCCAGACGTGTTCTGGGGCTTTTAGTGAAGTTTCGTAGACAGATGAGGTCAAGATTTATCAAAGTAGTGCAGAGAAAGAAACACCATCTGAAGCCACGTCAAGGCTTAGGCATGCATGGCTACTTCTGGAACTGGCCGACTGGTCTTCACTGATTCACAACTGAATTCTGAAAAGCACATAAAAACCATGTCTTCCCAAGTCCCAGCTAAGGAGCCCATCCAAAAGAAAAGGCGGAAGCTTAAAGACAAGGCTGAGTCGGTGTTCTGATTAAACCCCCCTGAGCATGCAGTTAAAGCAGAACGTGACATCAGTAGACCCCCAAAACAAGTATCAACTGAACGAGGCTGCTGTCAAATGAAGTTATCAAGCATATGATGTCACAGTTTCAGGGCAGTTACTGCTTGTAATCTGCTAAAGGGATTAAATTCTAGCTTAAAAGTAATTGATTTTACTTTAATTGAATTGGTCACAACATTTATTTCTTGACCAGAAATGAAAGCTGACTGAAGCTAAAAACTGAAAATCTTCTTAGCCATGAAGGGGTAGCATCTTCCAGCAGCTGAACATAACCAGTCCAGCCAGCCTCATAGCTGCAATACAGCATCACCCAAGAGGTCGGCCCAGGCAGCCACGTGACTGCGATGTAGTGTTGCTTAAGCAGCCAGCCTGAGAGGCCCCACAGCTGCAGTGTAGCATCATCCAAGAAGCTAGGCCAGGCTGCGATGTCACGTCAATCACGTTTCCAATCCAGAGAGCCTCATAGCCATGATACAGTGTCACTCAAGCGGCTGGTCCAGGCTGCATCATAGCTGTGATGTAGCGTCACCCAAACAGCCAGTCGAAGAAGCCTCTGAGCCTCGGATGGAAAATGGCTCTCGGCTGCTATCGCAGTGGATATAATGGCAAAACTCCTCAGCCAGCAGGGAAACATCAAAACATATATATATATATATATATATATATATATATATATATATATATATATATATATACACACACACACACACACACACACGTGTATATATATACACATTTATATTGCTGTTGTTGCAAGAAAACCTTGTTTTTCAGTTTTTGACAGAATTTGAAAATTCCTGTTGGCCTTTACATTGGACGCAAATTTCATGTTGAATGGACCAAAAGAAATGACCTAATTTGGAACTTGGAAAACTTGGAAAAACATCTGGTTCCATTCACTTCCACTGAAAGTAAAGGTTCTTTAAAGTTCTTATTTTAAAACTCTGAGATTGTCGTCTGACAACAGCGATATGTTATACAGCAATCAGGCATGAGTGGACACAGTGTTTAAAACCTCCGGCAGCTGATCCACTCAGACCAGCGCAACACACACCAACACCACCACCACATCAGCGTCACTGCACTGCTGAGAATGATCCACCACCCAAATAGTACCTGCTCTGTGAGGGTCCATGGGGGTCCTGACCACTGAAGAACAGGGTAACAGAGTATCAGAGAAACAGATGGACTACAGTCTGTAACTGAAGAACTACAAAGTGCAGCTATACAGTAAGTGGAGCTGATAAAGTGGACAGTGAGTGTAGAATCAAGGAGTTGGTCATGATGTTATGCCTGATCGGTGTATATTTATATGTATCGGCATGCCGATTTTTTCATTACAACTACCTGCCTGTCGTCTGCATGGACTGACCACACAGCATGAAAAAAGAATAAAGCATGAATACCAAAGTGTCTAAGGTGCACTTTTCATGCTGGACCCCTAACTACAATAGCTGCTCATAATGTCATCATTTATTACCACAACAATAATATAACAGACGCAGAATCAAAAGATTGCTTTGTAAATGAAAGCGGATGTGTAATCTGTGAGGAACTGTCCGGCTTTAATTTACTGCCTTTGTGCTGCGAGGAGGGGGGGGGGGGGGGGGGGGGGGGGGGTGAGGTAGAACAGGTTATTCTAGGACAAGAAAGGAGAAGGAGAAAAAAAAAGGTTTCGAGAAAAAGCAGTGTGGCAGACCTGAGCTCTGTCAGGTGTAGAAAAGCAATGACACTGACAGCGGGAAATCTTTAAACAGACAGACGCAGGTACAGAGATACACCTTAGTAGGTATGACAGATTGCATCGAGCCAATTTAGTCTGGTGCTAAAAGCAGCAAAGCTCGCGATAAGTTCACATTTCGCGCACGTCCTTATAAAGTACTGCGGAGGAATCTGTCTACGCGTCGTTTTTGCATTTGCATTTCATCTTAACGATGGGCAGAAAAACACTCATTACGTAATCGAGCACATCAGACACGATCAAAAGACTATTCATGTCTTTTTCATGCATTTTAATAAATAGGAAGCTTGAAGCCTGAGCCCCAGATCACCACTCGCTTCAGATGGCAGAGCACTTCAGTGCTTGACCTTCATTGGACATGGCTCCTCTTCCTTGATCTGAAAAAAAAAAGCCAGTGTGTATCAATAATTTATCGCCCTAGCAGGACGATGAACTTTCAAGGCTCTTCTCTATTTGGGCAGCATGCCGGCTCCCCTTCAGCGCTAAGCAAAAGTTTAGGCCTTGAGTGGCTTAGCCAGCTGTAGCGATGCAGGAGAAAGAGCAAAAGAGGTGAGACCTGCTGCTGGAGAAGAGTCTTCGTTCCCGTCCTGCCTTCCTAGGCAGCTTTTTTTTTTTTACATAGGATGTTGTACTATTTACACAAAAAATCCAGCTAGCAAGACTATTTGATCTACTTAATCCCTTAAAACCCCAGGCTTATTACACACTAAGGCTTATTATTCAGTAGCTACAGGGACTTCAGGGCGAACTGGTTGAGCTATTCTTAGGTTAGTGGGTAATAAAACACTGGCCTTTTAAGGGGTTAACAAACCAGTATGGGTTGAAGCAAGTGTGCCATGATTAAGACACGTGGTTGCATCATGTTAATTGGTTAGCTGGCTGATAGTTAGGTACATTAGCCTCATAGCATCACCGTAAAACTACAGCAGCACAGTTCAGAGACTTAATGTGTCGTGTCTTAAGGACGTGCATTCAGAGTTGTCTTGATCTCGGAGTATTTGAACACATATTTGGTTCGGAGAAAGAAAAAAACAACAAGAAATAACAAAACAAAACAAAGAAGCTTTGACCGAAATGAACGTAGGGTTATAGATTGCCTTGGTTTAAGCGATAGTATGTTTGGGGGCTAAAACAATCAGCAGCAACACACAAAGGAAACTTGGTTTAATAAACCAGTGTTTTAACACTTGGTTTGCTATTTGGACGTGGCTGCGGGAGGTTTTTGCGTGGATAAGCGGTGGAGGTTACCTCTTCAGATGAGCTAATGAGCTAAAACTACTGCTAAAACTACAGAGTTGGATGCTGTTGTGAACTCCTCAAACCTCACATGAGGTATTTTAAATGTACCAACATGGTAGTTTTCATTGTTTCTGGACTCGTCTAACATCAGCTAGAGTAGCTAGCCTAGCTAACGACATTGCTATGCTACAGCACGCCCTTAGCAACGTGCTCACGTTGAGTAGCCAAATGCATATGTTGTGTTTTGGACACCAATCAGCTTGACCATGCTGGGTGACCCGCTTAACCAACATCAGGCCAGCGGAAAACAGAGTAAACCAGCTTAGATGAGCATGGAATTCTTGCTGGTGTAAGCTGTATTTTTCAGCAGTGGCACGTTCTGTGTTTTTTTTACCGTCCTCTTAAAACGGAATTCAAGTTTTACTGAATTGTTAGCCAATATAGGGGCAGTTGTAGACTGGAGGTTAGAGAACCAGCCTTGTGACTAGAAGGTTGCCTGTTCAATCCCCTGAGCCGAAAGTACAGGACTGAAGTGCCCTTGAGCAAGACACCTAACCCCCAACTGCTCCGGCTGCGGATAGGGCTGCCCACCGCCCTGGGCAAGTGTGCTCACTGCCCCCCAGTGTGTTCACTAGTGTGTATGTGGTGTTTCACTGCATGGATGGGTTAAATGCAGAGGTGAAATGTCTCCGTTGTGGGACTAATAAGGGTTAATTAGTATTCTTAGAGTATTTGCACAATAAAACCTAAATATCTGAATAGAGATCTACAGGCAATAGGCATTTGAATACTGGAACCGTCCACCATGTATTTGAGAACCTGTGCACATCATTAAAATACACCCTAAATATTTTAACCATGGACAAAAGTATATCACACAGCTAAAATAGCATAAGCCATCTTGAAGTATGGATCAAATTCAGGCTCCTGTCTATGTTTATGCAAACCCAACCATATGCAGCATTCATGAAGGGATCATTCAAAGCAGAATTATTGGTGATATAAGAGCACGGAAAGAATACGGGACTTTATCAGGTGTAATTCTAGGTTTGTGTTATATCATCTACTGTGTCCTTGGGGGTTCTTCTCTGGACAGGACATAAAGAAAGCTAAGAGAGAGGTTTGCTGAATACACATGCAATCCATGTTAATAATGAAGGCCACCCCATGGCTAAGCACTAGAAGGAGGTACCACAGCAAGCCCTTGTCTTTAAAAGTTTAGGGTATCAAAATCCTATAAAAAAGTCCATTTGTGAGGGTGATGGGCCGAAGCTGTTACTTCAGTGTGAAACATTTCGGATTTGGAAATTGACATCTAAGCAACACCCAGTTCTTAATAAGGAAATCAATTCTAGACCATTTCTGTGATGATTGTGGGTTTACTTCATTTGTGTTTATGTAGGTTTGTAAATTATTGCTAATGCTATTTATTAATATTAAGACATATTTTATGCATTTGTCACTTGGAGCTCATTTTTATTGTTTGCTTGTTTGTTTGGTTGTTTTGGTTCTTGAAAGAAAAATGATTTGCCATGCAAAATCAATAGGATTTGAATGTTTAGCCAAAGAAATTGCTTTGAAGGTGGCGTCTAGTTGGTGCACCTATCCCAGGGGATGTGTTCCAGGCAAGTTTGAAATAAACATATAGACGTAACATATTGTGCCTTTGCTTTGTTTTCAATCTCATACAGGTCAAAGAGAATTTACTCATTTCTGCCTTAGCATGCAAGTCTGTTAGAGAGTACTCGACTCTCATGCTGTTCACGGTGAGTGTGTGATGGTTTAAGCATGCAGTGTGCATGATGCTACAGAGCTGGCTACTTCTTAGCTGCATTAGCCTTTAGCAACCACTTTGGATACCATAGCAATTACCTAGCAACTGCCTAGCAACACATTAGCAACCTTCTGACACCTAACAATTAGCTATCAACACTCTAGTAACCACTTGTAATACCATAACAGCCTATTAGCAACAACCAGGCAAGTGTCAGGCTTAGCTTAGTAAATACCTAGCAACACCTTAGCCACCACCTGAAATATCATAGCAACCAATTAGCAACACCCTAATAAACCACCTGCATTGCTATAGCAATCAGCTGGCTACGACTGGGAATTCCTTAAGTTGGGCACTTTTTCTTCAGGAAATGCACTTTTTATAGTTTTTATAGTTTAATATTTCATTTCATATTAGGATTTGATTAGAATATCAAAACAAAATGTACAACTCAACTTCTAAGGGTTCAATCTACTTAACTCTACACATGTATAATAATGTGGAAATCACTCTGTTGACTATCCTTGGATATAATAAAGTCACTATACAGATACAAGTATTACTACTACTACTACTACTACCACTACCACTACCACTACCACTACTGCTACTACTACTACTGCTACTACTACTACTACTACTACTACTACTACTACCGCTACTACCACTACCACTACTACTACCACTACTACTGCTACTACTGCTACTACTGCTACTACTACTACCACTACTGCTACTACTACTACTACTACCACTACCGCTACTACTACTACTACTACTACTACTACTACTACTACTACTACTACTACTACTACTACTACTACTACTACTACTACCGCTACTACTACTACCACTACTACTACTACTACTGCTACTACTACTACTACTACCGCTACTACTACTACTACTACCACTACTACTGCTACTACTGCTACTACTGCTACTACTACTACTACCACTACTACTACTACTACTACTGCTACTGCTACTACCACTACCGCTACTACTACTACTACTACTACTACTACTACCACTACCACTACTACTACTACCACTACTACTGCTACTACTACCACTACCGCTACTACTACTACTACTACTACTACTACTACCACTACCACTACCGCTACCACTACTACTACTACTGCTACTACTACTACCACTACTACTACTACTGCTGCTACTACTACTACTACTACTACTACCACTACCGCTACTACTACTACTACTACCACCACTACCGCTACTACTACTACTGCTACTACTACTACCACTACCGCTACTACTACTACTACTGCTACTACTGCTACTACTACCACTACTACTACTACTGCTACTACTACTACTACCACTACCACTACTACTACTACTACTGCTACTACTGCTACTACTACTACTACCACTACCACTACTGCTACTACTACTACTGCTACTACTACTACTACTACTACTGCTACTACTACTACTACCACTACTGCTACTACTGCTACTACTACCACTACTGCTACTACTACTACCACTACTACTACTACTACTACTACTACTACTACTACTACTACTACTACTACTACTACTACTACTACTACTACTACTACTACTACGTACACTTAGTAAAGTATATTGTTGGGTTGCCAGTGTGTAGTCATGTATTATGCATTGCTTAGCCAACACTGTAGATGCAGTAAAGTAGCAGAACGGCATTTGAACAAAATCCCATCTAGGACAACTTTCAGTGAATATGGAAAAACTAACAAAAGTGAAGAGTGAGTTTAGGCCCCTGAGGACAAGGTTGAGATACCACATGTTAACACGTTAACGCCTGAGCTCTGGTACATGGGCCCACGACAATAACATACACAGTCACTGGACAATTCACAGTTGGTAATAATACAACGTCTGAAGGTATATAACTTGTGACACAGCCATATGAAAGGTGTTTTATAGGAAATGCATATTTAGCACATTCATTTTAAAAAGGGTTTAAAACTTAATTCCTTGCAAGGTTAAACTTTTCTGTGTGCTAACATTTAAAATGTGTGAGTTTTGCGATTCGCGGTCAGGTATTAAAAAGGGGACCAGAATAAAATTGTTTGCTGAACCATCAGAGCACTGTTCCTTTAAGAGCCTTTCTAGAAATGCAAGGGGTGGACCTCCTTGGAAGGAAACACAGGTGGAGCATTGCCTGATTAAAGAGAGGGAGGAGGAAGGGGAGAGACAGGATGGCAGTGCAAGGACAGTTTGGTATGTTTTCTGAGTATCAAGGGATCAACAGACAAAAGCCACCAACTTTTGCTCATAAGGCCTAATTCTGAACTGGCAGCCCGGTGGAACAAGCATGCTCAAAAACGGATCAAAAAGTAGACTGACCCTCAGGGATCTGGAAGAAGCTTGGGGATAGGCCTGTCATTGCCAGTTGGTTTATTAATTTTTGTTTGTTAGTTTTTTTGCAATGTATTGATAAGGACTTGGATTTTTGATTTAATCATTTTTTGAATTTTTATCATTTTTAGACACTTTGGAGAAACTGGGGGGGAGGGGTATGCTTTGTGTATGTTTTGTCAGATACATTTAAATATATAAAGCATTTGGTTGGCAGGTTAGCGGTCTTGATTTGGTGAGCGTGGGGCCCGTCAGCTTTTGTCCGACCAAGTAAGCAGTTAAAAACACTCTGTTTATGTTCAACACGCTTTCAATAACCAGCTGTGGGCCGATCACGCTGGCCACATGCTGAGAGCAGCCAATAAAAAAATAATACATTTGCATACGTTGCATAAGCTTTAAGATGTAAAGCTGTGGGTCCGTCCTCAACTACCATTTTCAGCCAGTCACTTTATCAGCATTATTATTGTATCACATCATCTCTGCTATGGACCATAACACCTTAACACTAAGCCACTTTACTGAACAATAGCACAGTCACTAAAATCACTTTAAATGTTTATTGTCTCTATGTCTTGTGTATATTGTGTCTAGATTTTGTGTATAAATTTATCATTTCTCTAGATTTTGTGTACATTTAATACAATTTTTATTATGTATATTTTACTTTACTTATTTACGTTCTGTAGAGTGATTGTCTGAGCCTCACCACAAGCATTTCAATGCATAAATGTCCTGACATGTTGTGCAAATGACAAATAAACTTGAAACGTCTAGACGTTTAGTAACGTTGTTTACTGAATGGACATTGCTATGCAGCTAGACACTCTTCCTCATCAGACGTGGTAGCCAATCATAATAGCAAGACAATATAATGCGTCAAGTCGAAAATGTAGTAAAAGTTGAATTTGGCACCAGAGCAGAGATTAGAGATGAAACACTTGGGACAACACCAGCCAGAGGTTTTCAACATCATTCAGTCCGGAAAGGACAAAAACTTCTCCTTCAGTCAAGAGAGGTTCTGGAGAAAAACCTGGCTAACCCTGGGTGGATTCATGATTGGTGGACTTCGAAAGAAGTCTTTGACCAATTTGCCGAGAGGAAAGATCGTCGTTCATCTTTTCTTTTGGAGCAGTGAACGTCACTGGTGAGTTCTACTGCATTCATTCCTGGAAAGGGTTTCCCTGCTCTGATATGTTGCTTTGAATGTGTGGTTGCAGACCACAATGATCGTTACTGCTAGATAACTTTGGATTTGTAACGCAATGCTGTATAATCAGGTTTTCTGAGATCTAATGTTATCCTATCACTCCTATTCCTGTCTCCACCTCAGGTCCTGCACCACGTTACGTTCATTTGTGAATCTGTGATTCCATTGATGGAGTGCATTTGTGTTTGAATCGGGTTTGTGTGTAGTTTCATCGACAAGTTGGCTGCTGCCCCACCAGGCTTTCTGTGGCAGAGACATCACTAATAAAGAAAGGTTGGACAATTGCCATGTACAAAAAAATGATGGCCAATTGTGGCACATAAGAGTTCTATTTTAGGAGTAGAATTCAAAAGGACATTGTGATTAGTTTTGGCGCCAGGAATCAGGAAGGAAAAATCAAGAAGAAACTTCCATAATGTTTCTACAGTTTCTTCTAGACAATACTGACATCAGATGAAAAGACTGAAGAGGCTTTTGCTGGAGACTATCCTGCGGCTCAGACGGTTCTCCTGAGAGAAAGAGCCCTGTAAGTCACACAGTATGCTCACGTCTGAAGATAAAACCGGTCATGTTTATCCGCAGACAGAACTTTTTCCCATCCTAAACTGAAAGCGTTTCAGTTTTGATGATCTGAATAGCTGTTAGAATTTTTATCTGGGCCAGAAGAATCTGGGCTCATGTCTCCTTTATGTCTGAAGTTCTTTCTCTTAAGGAATTCCAGTAGAATCGTCTCCGGAGCCATACAAGATCAATATTTGAGCAGAAAGATTTTCCTCTGGATTTAATGTTATTCCAGCAACTAAGCATGTGGACAGTAGAGGAGTGTGAGCGCTTTGCTTTGTCTGTTGGAATGAAGAAGTGATGATGTGTCATGTACATGATTATATGAGCTGCTCTGTGAGAAACTCTCCAAATTGCTGAGCTGCCATGACCAGAATGTTTCCAGAATGAAAGAAAGTTAGCTGGAGTCAACCAAGTCGGATCCAGCACCTGTTTTAGTGGATCCAGGATCTCTTCCAACTGAAACTGAAGTGAAAATAAACTGTTTCATGTCATTTCACAAGCTCCTGTTTAGCTGTGCAGAGAAAGAAACAACACTGATGCTGTTTATCCCTCTCAAATGCGCCACTACTGCGGGAAGGTGTTGGTGGGGGTGCTGAAATTTTAAGCATGTTTAGTTTTGTTTTGAACTTCTTCAGATCAGCAACGGTAGCTTTAAATTTATATTTTAAACATGAATTTGATTGAGTGTTTATGTTTCTGCTGTGTATGTTTGGTTGGTTGCTAGGTAACAGACAGAACAGTTGATTTTTGCCTTTGATCAAGTAGGTTCAGATTTCCCAAGTTGAGATTAGATGAGATGCTGTAATATTTTCCTAGCCCGGAAAAGGATGGCATGCCCACTCCAGGTAAGGTGAAAGGACTTGTCCCAGGTGGAGGAGTTTAAGTATCTTGTTCACGAGTGATGAGAAGAGGGATCGTGAGATCGACCACAGGCTGGGACAGGCGGCAGCAGTAATGCGGTCACTGTACCGGACTGTAGTGGTGAAGAGGGAGCTGAGCCATAAGGTAAAGCTCTCTGTTTACCGGTAGGTCTACATCCCAACCCTCACCTATGGTCATGAGCTGTGGGTAATGACGAAGGAATGAGATCATGAATACAAGCGGTGGAAATGAGGTTTCTTTGCAGGGTGGCAGGCTACACTCTATTTGATAGGGTGAGGAGCTCTGTCATCCGGGAGGAGCTCGGAGTAGAGCCGCTACTTCTCTGCATTGAGACTGGTTGGAGATGATAGAAAGGCAACAGCAACTCAAATAACCAACCAAAATCTCAGAGGAATGTTTCCAACACCTTGGTGAAAGTAAGCTATAAAGAATTAAGGCAGTTCTGAAGGCAAAAGGGGGTCCAACCTTTCATTAGCAAGGTGTATGTCCTTGTTCATTTCTCAAAACCTCTAACTCATACGCCGAACAAACCTTGAACTTCGCTCCTGCAGCTAAGTAGCCTAACCGTAGCTCTGAGACCTGAGATCTGCTGAGTGTCGACTTCAGAACACCCCTGATAGCAAGAGGATAGTGGACCACTGTTGGCCTGCAGGTGGCAGAGCTGGTGGTCCACTGCCGTTTTACTGCAGAGTAATAGACAAAATTCCTCTTATCATTGCTCATTGTTCTCTCACAGTCCACTCAACTTACTTTTCCTACATTTCTTTCTTTAGTTATACTTTGTAAATTGGAGGCAGATGATCCGCTGTGGCGACCCCTAAAGGGAGCAGCCGAAAGAAGAAGAAGAAGTTAGACTTTGTAAATTAGCTTAGTGAATAATTTTAATCTAGCACAGTGTCAACAACACCACTTTCTATAAAGTCATGCCTAGTCATTATTTTTTCTCTCTCACTTGTTTGCAACACTTGTTTATTTTATCTGTGCATTTAAAATCTGTTTGAGAAAAGGACACTTAGTGCAGGACACTAATCTGGAAGGTCTGAGGGTGGACAAGCAGTGGTAACAATCAGTGAGTTGCCAACCTTATCAAACCAATGCACCAATACATGCTTGCTGTCAGAGATGCTCTTAAAAAGGATGGCTCTTCAAGGTTAAAGACAGTGGTTCCAGTTAGAACCATGAACACTCAAAGAAATATCTGCATGCTGAAATCTCCAGATTGATGGAGAAAATGTTGTACATGGTTCTAAACAGATCCTTTTTGAAAATTGTTCTGTATAGTACCAAAAAGGGTTCTGCTATTGTCACGATGTCAACCTTGTAACAGTAGAACCCTGAAGAACCAACATTTTTTTAAAAGTGCGGGAAAAAACTCTTTCAGTGACAAAGACCAGCTTAACTTGCTGTTTTCCTGTGTTATTCCGTCATTTCTCAGACTGTATATGCAGCTTTCAAAGCTGGAGAGCTGTTTATAGAGTTTTAAAGCTATGCCCTGGTGTTGCTAGCTGTATGCTATCAGTAGTGGTTACTAGGGTGTTTCGGGTGGTTGCTAGGTTATTGCTAATCATGGGTATTCCAGGTGGTTGCTAGGGTGTTCCATGGTGATTATTAAGGTATTTCTGTAATGTTTTATGTTGTGCTTATTTACCTTCATGTTTGAATACGTTCATACCTCCAGTATATATGTGGCGGTGATGGTCTTGGCAGAGGTTTTGTCTCAATCCGAGGTTGATAAGCTTATGTGTCTTGCTCAAGGACATCTCAGTCATGGGCTGTCAGCACTGGGGATCGAACTGGCAACTTGGGGCAGTCGTGGGCTGGAGGTTAGGGATCTGGCCCTGTGACCGGAAGGTTGCCGGTTCGATCCCCAGGGCCGACAGTCCATGACTGAGGTGTCCTTGAGCAAGACACCTAACCCCCAACTGCTCCCCGGGCGCCGTGGATAGGGCTGCCCACCGCTCCGGGTAAGTGTGCTCACTGCCCCCTAGTGTGTGTGTGTTCACTAGTGTGTATGTGGTGTTTCACTTCACGGATGGGTTAAATGCGGAGGTGGAATTTCCCCAGTTGTGGGATCAAAATAGTATCACTTAACCTTCCGGTCACGAGGCTGGTTCCCTAACCTTGACTGCCCCCACCACACGCCATACCAGGAACGAAAGAACACTGTCTTATTTTACACACCACAACATCAAGTCTCAAATGAGACCATCAAAAATTGCCATGGCTGACTATATTTCAAGTCATCCTAGCGGGGTATTGGGTAAAGTTTTCAACCAGGAATGACCACGCCTCGGATTAACCTCACAGGCTACGATATCGCCTCTGCGAAAGAATCAATCAAACCATGATTATCACTTCACACTTATACTGATGGTTAATATGACCCATTATGATTTCTCTATATTTCAGCACCACTGGTCTATATCTACCTGCATACTACAGAGAAAAATAAATTCTGATTTTCCACTATTCCTCCAGAAATATTAAGAATTTAACCTGCTTTTCCATCCAGAACTCATCACAGAGATGAGCAGTGCTGTAGTACCTGCAGAGTTTAAATACAAGCATGACAGACAAGTATTTTTGAATCCCCATGAATCATTAAATCTTCTCTGAAGGCACAGAAGGCCCTGAGGGTTCCCCTCTGGAGCTCAGGGACACCTAGATTAGGTTTCCTACACTTCTGTCCCTGTGCTATGTTATTATGTTTCCATGGAAACTGCACTTGTTTGGCTTTGGATTTGGTCAGTGTCATGGTCAGAACATATACATTTTACACATAGTTGTAAAAAAATTAAATTACATTTAAAAGATGGAGCTACAATAATGCTATAGCAACCGCTTTGATACGCATCTGAAGATTAAATTTACACAAGAAATCTGGCATTTTGATTAAAATGTGCTTCACAAATTGAAATTCATAGTGCTTGTCATTTTAAGTGTAAATGCGTTTTTAACAAACATTTAATAAACAAACATTACTCACCACTGCTCTATAAAGGTGTAATTAACACACATCACATAAACTAACGTTACTCACCGCCGCCCTCTAAAGGTGTTAACACACATCACATAAACTAACGTTACTCACCGCCGCCCTCTAAAGGTGTTATTAACACACATCACATAAACGAACGTTACTCACCGCCGCCCTCTAAAGGTGTTATTAACACACATCACATAAACAAACGTTACTCACCGCCGCCCTCTAATGGTTTTATTAACACACATCACATAAACAAACGTTACTCACCGCCGCCCTCTAAAGGTGTTATTAACACACATCACATAAACTAACGTTACTCACCACTGCTCTATAAAGGTGTAATTAACACACATCACATAAACTAACGTTACTCACCGCCGCCCTCTAAAGGTGTTAACAGACATCACATAAACTAACGTTACTCACCGCCGCCCTCTAAAGGTGTTATTAACACACATCACATAAACTAACGTTACTCACCGCTGCCCTCTAAAGGTGTTATTAACACACATCACATAAACTAACGTTACTCACCGCTGCCCTCTAATGGTTTTATTAACACACATCAAATAAACTAACGTTACTCACCGCCGCCCTCTAAAGGTGTTATTAACACACATCACATAAACTAACGTTACTCACCGCCGCCCTCTAAAGGTGTTATTAACACACATCACAAACAAACGTTACTCACCGCCGCCCTCTAAAGGTGTTATTAACACACATCACATAAACTAACGTTACTCACCGCCGCCCTCTAAAGGTGTTATTAACACACATCACATAAACTAACGTTACTCACCGCCGCCCTCTAATGGTTTTATTAACACACATCACATAAACAAACGTTACTCACCGCCGCCCTCTAAAGGTGTTATTAACACACATCACATAAACAAACGTTACTCACCGCCGCCCTCTAAAGGTGTTATTAACACACATCACATAAACTAACGTTTCTCACCGCCGCCCTCTAAAGGTGTTATTAACACACATCACATAAACAAACGTTACTCACCGCCGCCCTCTAAAGGTGTTATTAACACACATCACATAAACTAACGTTACTCACCGCCGCCCTCTAAAGGTGTTATTAACACACATCACATAAACAAACGTTACTCACCGCCGCCCTCTAAAGGTGTTATTAACACACATCACATAAACAAACGTTACTCACCGCCGCCCTCTAAAGGTGTTATTAACACACATCACATAAACGAACGTTACTCACCGCCGCCCTCTAAAGGTGTTATTAACACACATCACATAAACTAACGTTACTCACCGCCGCCCTCTAAAGGTGTTATTAACACACATCACATAAACGAACGTTACTCACCGCCGCCCTCTAAAGGTGTTATTAACACACATCACATAAACGAACGTTACTCACCGCCGCCCTCTAAAGGTGTTATTAACACACATCACATAAACGAACGTTACTCACCGCCGCCCTCTAAAGGTGTTATTAACACACATCACATAAACTAACGTTACTCACCGCCGCCCTCTAAAGGTGTTATTAACACACATCACATAAACGAACGTTACTCACCGCCGCCCTCTAAAGGTGTTATTAACACACATCACATAAACGAACGTTACTCACCGCCGCCCTCTAAAGGTGTTATTAACACACATCACATAAACTAACGTTACTCACCGCCGCCCTCTAAAGGTGTTAACACACATCACATAAACAAACGTTACTCACCGCCGCCCTCTAAAGGTGTTATTAACACACATCACATAAACTAACGTTACTCACCGCCGCCCTCTAAAGGTGTTATTAACAAATCATTGAGAAAAAGTCTCCTGGGCTTGTAATGACGTGCCTCCATCAGTGTGTGTTCTGCTTTCGTTTTTAGATTAATTTGAAAGTTTTCAATCCAGAAATTAAACACATGATATTACTGGAACCTTTTGTTGTCACAGGTGATAACACTGACTTCTAAGGTCTTAGACTTGATTCTTCAAAACAGCAGTCACGCTGGGTAGCACTGCAACTTTTTCATATCAGAAAATATGTCTGAGTACGCTTCAGTGCTCCAGCCCTTCTGCTGCCTGGAAGCAGCAGATGAACTTTGATGAACGGCAGTAGTGATTGGGGTAGAAATCGATGCGTTTATCAGTGGTAGATCAGGAGTAAACCATGCATGCAGTATAGCCTGCTCTGCTGTTTTAAGCACAGCGAGAGGGAGTTTTGTGGAGTGAGACGGAGCGTTGCAGCGGAGAATCATTGCTCAAAAGCGAGCGCAGAAAACTGCTAGACGAGCGCCTATGGCAGAGTCATAGCAGCTGTTGTGGAATTGCACAGAAAGGCAGTATACAGACCTGCAGACACTATCATTTGGTAGCGTTTAGACTGGGGGGGGGTTGTCCTGGCCCTATGAATATACTTAAAATGGGGTTGTGGATGAAAACAGCAGGAATAGCTCTCCAACACAGCAGAATCAGCAGGTTTATCAGGGATCTCCAAGGTAAATCTCTTAAAAAGATCAGACACTAAATCTTTATGTACTCGCAGCACTCTTTCCCAGGGCATGCAGAAAAGGCGGTATACAGAGGAGTCCTAAATATCTGCCTGACCAAACCAGCTCTCATGTAAATATAAAAGAATTCAATTCAATTCAGTTTTCCATGTGTTAGGACTTCATGAGCTGGACAGAAGCCCTTAATTTAATGTATAACTGCCAACATAATTTGGAAGTGACTGTGGAATCAACCAATCACTTTGTGAGTCTCAACCTACCAAAAACATCCAGCCAACTGCGTCCTGTGGGCAGCGTCCAGTGACCACTGATGAAGGACTAGAGGACGACCAACACAAATTGCGCAGCAGCAGATGAGGTATCATCTCTGACTTTACATCTACATGGTGAACTGACGAGGTAGGAGTGTCTAATAGAGTGGACAGTGAGTGGACACAGTGTTTAAAACTCCAGCAGCACTGCTGTTTCTGATCCACTCATACCAGCACAACACACACTAACACACCACCACCACATCAGTGTTACTGCAGTGCTGAGAATGACCCACCACCCAAAGAGTACCTGCTCTGTGAGGGTCCGTGGGGGTCCTGACCACTGAAGAACAGGGTAAAAGGGGGCAAACAAAGATCAGAGAAACAGATGAACTACAGTCTGTAACTGTAGAACTACAAAGTGCAGCTATAGACTAAGTGGAGCTGATAAAATGGACAGTGAGCGTAGAAACAAGGAGGTGGTCATAAAGTTATGCCTGATTGGTGTACATCCACCAGCATGAGCTCAGTGATCACATCCTGCAGAAATCTGCACTATGATGAAGGCTTTTTTGGCTGGGTTTTGACATTTATGGCCTCACCTGAAGGCTTGTCTCTAATAGTCACAGTTCACCTCTGAAATCAACATGAAAACCCAATACTGTATACAGTATCACAGAGGAAGCATGTCACGCCTGGTAGAACAGGTGTCTGGCATGCAGATACTGATAACAAATGTCCATTTGTGATAAGGATGGAACAGCTTGCTCAGAGGCAGTGGAAGATTCTTACATTCACAGACAGCCGACAACACTATTCCATTTAATTCAATTCCATTTGAATGTTTCTTTTAACAGACATTGTACTAAAGAAGCTTGTCCAGATATGTAATGCCAGGCACTTAATGATCATACCGAGATAGACAGAAAGCTCCATGAGGGTGAGGAAGAAACACTGATAGCAACCAAGACTCTAAAGGAGAAGCTCCTACAAAGCAGGAGGAAAAATCTCTGAGAAGAACCAGGATTCAAAAGAAGAACCCATTAGCAGCCTGAGGAAGAAACAATGAGAGGAATTGAGACCTTAAAACATAAAAACTCTAAGAGCATGAGGGGGAAACACTGAGAAGAACCAAGACTCTAAGAAGACTCTGACAAAACCAAAACTCCAAAAGAAAAATCCTTAGGAGCACGAAGAAGAACCACTGAGAGGAACCAAGACTCAAAGACAAAACAACTCCCCGAAGAACACGAGTAAGAAATATTAAGATGAACCAAAACTCAAATGAAAAACCTTCCTAAGAGGATGAGGAACACTGAGATGAATCAAATCTCAAAAGGAAAGTCCCAATTATTCTTTGAAGAACCACTGAGAGGAATCAAGACTCAAAACCAAAAAAGACTCCCTAAGAACATGAGGAAGAAATATTAAGATGAACCAAGATTCAAAAGGAGAATCTATAGAAGAGCATGAAGGATGAATACTTTGAGGAAGCAAGGGAAGGTAAGGAAAGCAAAGGGAAGACCTCCCTAAGAGGATGAGGAGAACCACTGAGAAGAACCAAAACTCTAAAGAAGTTGTTTTATTAGAGCATGAGAAAGAACCACTGAGAGGAACTCAAACAGAAAACTCCATAAGAACATTAGGAAAAAATACTAAGGTGAAGAAAGATTCACAAGGAGAATCTATAGAAGAGCATGAAGGAGGAATACTTGAAGGAAACAAGACTAAAAAAA
Source organism: Pygocentrus nattereri (assembly GCF_015220715.1). Taxonomy (NCBI): domain Eukaryota; kingdom Metazoa; phylum Chordata; class Actinopteri; order Characiformes; family Serrasalmidae; genus Pygocentrus; species Pygocentrus nattereri. The sequence continues at coordinate 7,442,591 of NC_051221.1, forward strand.
CATGTTCCCTTAGAACATGAGGAAGAAATATTAAGATGAACCAAGTTTCAACTTGAAAACCTTCCTAAGAGCATGAGCAACACAGAGGAACCAACACTTTAAAGGAAAATCTCCATAACTCGTTGAAGAACCACTGAGAGGAACCAAGACTCAAAAGGAAAATCTTACTAAGAGCAACAGGGTGAACCTCTGAGAAGAACCAAGTCACTAAAGGAGAAGTTTCCCAAGAGTATGAGAGGGAATGACTGAGAGGAATCAATACTCAAAACAAAAAAAGGAGGGAGAAAGGAAAAACTCGAACTTTCTAGGATCCCAAAGAAGAAACACTGGGAGCAAGACTCAAAAGGGAAACCTATCCTCCTCTTGGTCACACCGTATAGCCAACGTTACAATATTATTAAAGAAAATGTGGCCACACGGTCTAGGAATGACCGCAAACCAACTCCATGTAACATTCAGAGATTAAATAATGGAGAACGTGGATAATGACCAATTTTAAACAAGCGCCCAGCGTCCCACCAGCCTCGGTACAGCCTCCCCGCTTCCATTAACGGAATGGCTTGGCAAAACGTGATAGTGTGTTCCCAGTGGTGTTCCATGTTCCTCGGCAATATTAAGACATTTAAATCTATGTGACTGGGGGGGGAGATAAGGCCGCAAGCTTCTGCTGGAGAGGAGAAGGCATGGGAGGGGAGGGAAAGTTATTCCTGAAGCACGGAGCGGAAAAGAAACAAATCAATACAAATTACCCCAGAGGCCCCGCAGGCCGTGGATGTGACTGGGCCGAGCTCATGGGGGTGGAAGACGAGAGGAGAAAAGCGTCCTGGTTTGCTTTTTTCTCTTCTCCCTTTCCTGCATGGTCCCATTCTTCCCGTTCCGGCATTGACTTAATGTGCCTTTTCCAAACGTTGCCAGAGCGTTCCCTTAAAATGTTTTAATAAACATAACAAAAGCATGTCCTTTTGATGTTCTGGTCCTGCGGGGTTAGCACAGCTGAATGGGGATCCGCTGTTCAGAACGAAGCCCGGCAGCTTGCTCGGGACAATTTTTCAAAGCTTCAGACACAGAAGCCACTGCTAAACCTTCAGTCTCTAAAGCTGCATCAGCCAATGATCAAGCAGCTTCTTTGTTGTTTTGTTGTTTCTTACGCTATTTACTTATCCCTACTTTGTAAGTGCCATGAAGCGTTTCATCCCCAGAGCTATAAGTTGTCACTCTATGCCTTTTGGATATCTCACCTAAGGACATGTTACCTAAGGAGGTCTTATGTAAGGACACAGTGGGTATTCGTCTATAGCGGAGGCGGGCAGTTTTAGCAAGGCCCTGCATAGCTCAGTGTTTACCTAAGGAGAAGTTGTCTAAGGACACGTTGCAGGGGTGGTGGGCCATGGCTGTGCAGGGGTTTTGCATTTTAACCTTTTGTGACACCTGAACCAACCTGACTGCTAATCATCGATTCCCTTGCAAGTCAATTTGAGTGCATTATAAAAGCTCAGCACTGAACATTAAACCTGATTCCAGCGCCTCTGATCGGACATGTTGCTGGTACACAGTTCGAGACTGGCCTCTGAGACAGCTTTTAAAGAAAGACATACAATTTTGAAACATCTAAGTGTTCAGTGCTCAAATCTGTAAGAGTGTCCCAGACATTGTGAAAGTAGTATGATTCTGCTTCGCCCTGCGCTAAAGTGAGGAAAACATGAAAACGCCTGCCATGAATAGAACCGCTAATACGCTTCCTACAGTAAGGTCGCACGTACCATCAACATTCTACTGCTACCTTGTTTGTTCACTCACTGGCCACTTTATTAAAAACACTTCATAGAATGGCTCATAAAATAGCCAGTGAGTGGAAGCACAAGGTAGGTGTTTCTAATAAAGTGGCCAGTGAGTGGAAGCACAAGGTAGGTGTTTCTAATAAAGTGGCCAGTGAGTGGAAGCACAAGGTAGGTGTTTCTAATAAAGTGGCCAGTGAGTGGAAGTACAAGGGAGGTGTTTCTAATAAAGTGGCCAGTGAGTGGAAGCACAAGGTAGGTGTTTCTAATAAAGTGGCCAGTGAGTGGAAGCACAAGGTAGGTGTTTCTAATAAAGCGGCCAGTGAGTGGAGGCACACGGTAGGTGTTTCTAATAAAGTGGCCAGTGAGTGGAGGCACACGGTAGGTGTTTCTAATAAAGTGGCCAGTGAGTGGAGGCACACGGTAGGTGTTTCTAATAAAGTGGCCAGTGAGTGGAGGCACAAGGTAGGTGTTTCTAATAAAGTGGCCAGTGAGTGGAAGCACACGGTAGGTGTTTCTAATAAAGCGGCCAGTGAGTGGAAGCACAAGGTAGGTGTTTCTAATAAAGTGGCCAGTGAGTGGAAGCACACGGTAGGTGTTTCTAATAAAGCGGCCAGTGAGTGGAAGCACAAGGTAGGTGTTTCTAATAAAGCGGCCAGTGAGTGGAAGCACAAGGTAGGTGTTTCTAATAAAGCGGCCAGTGAGTGGAAGCACAAGGTAGGTGTTTCTAATAAAGTGGCCAGTGAGTGGAAGCACAAGGGAGGTGTTTCTAATAAAGCGGCCAGTGAGTGGAAGCACAAGGTAGGTGTTTCTAATAAAGTGGCCAGTGAGTGGAAGCACAAGCTAGGTGTTTCTAATAAAGTGGCCAGTGAGTGGAAGCACAAGGTAGGTGTTTCTAATAAAGCGGCCAGTTAGTGGAAGCACAAGCTAGGTGTTTCTAATAAAGTGGCCAGTGAGTGGAAGCACAAGGTAGGTGTTTCTAATAAAGTGGCCAGTGAGTGGAAGCACAAGGGAGGTGTTTCTAATAAAGCGGCCAGTGAGTGGAAGCACAAGGGAGGTGTTTCTAATAAAGCGGCCAGTGAGTGGAAGCACAAGGTAGGTGTTTCTAATAAAGTGGCCAGTGAGTGGAAGCACAAGCTAGGTGTTTCTAATAAAGTGGCCAGTGAGTGGAAGCACAAGGTAGGTGTTTCTAATAAAGTGGCCAGTGAGTGGAAGTACAAGGTAGGTGTTTCCAATAAAGTGGCCAGTGAGTGGAGGCACACGGTAGGTGTTTCTAATAAAGTGGCCAGTGAGTGGAAGCACAAGGGAGGTGTTTCTAATAAAGCGGCCAGTGAGTGGAAGCACAAGGTAGGTGTTTCTAATAAAGTGGCCAGTGAGTGGAAGCACAAGCTAGGTGTTTCTAATAAAGTGGCCAGTGAGTGGAAGCACAAGGTAGGTGTTTCTAATAAAGTGGCCAGTGAGTGGAAGTACAAGGTAGGTGTTTCCAATAAAGTGGCCAGTGAGTGGAGGCACACGGTAGGTGTTTCTAATAAAGTGGCCAGTGAGTGGAGGCACACGGTAGGTGTTTCTAATAAAGTGGCCAGTGAGTGGAAGCACAAGGTAGGTGTTTCTAATAAAGTGGCCAGTGAGTGGAAGCACAAGGGAGGTGTTTCTAATAAAGCGGCCAGTGAGTGGAAGCACAAGGGAGGTGTTTCTAATAAAGCGGCCAGTGAGTGGAAGCACAAGGTAGGTGTTTCTAATAAAGTGGCCAGTGAGTGGAAGCACAAGCTAGGTGTTTCTAATAAAGTGGCCAGTGAGTGGAAGCACAAGGTAGGTGTTTCTAATAAAGTGGCCAGTGAGTGGAAGTACAAGGTAGGTGTTTCCAATAAAGTGGCCAGTGAGTGGAGGCACACGGTAGGTGTTTCTAATAAAGTGGCCAGTGAGTGGAAGCACAAGGGAGGTGTTTCTAATAAAGCGGCCAGTGAGTGGAAGCACAAGGTAGGTGTTTCTAATAAAGTGGCCAGTGAGTGGAAGCACAAGCTAGGTGTTTCTAATAAAGTGGCCAGTGAGTGGAAGCACAAGGTAGGTGTTTCTAATAAAGTGGCCAGTGAGTGGAAGTACAAGGTAGGTGTTTCCAATAAAGTGGCCAGTGAGTGGAGGCACACGGTAGGTGTTTCTAATAAAGTGGCCAGTGAGTGGAGGCACACGGTAGGTGTTTCTAATAAAGTGGCCAGTGAGTGGAAGCACAAGGTAGGTGTTTCTAATAAAGCGGCCAGTGAGTGGAGGCACACGGTAGGTGTTTCTAATAAAGTGGCCAGTGAGTGGAGGCACACGGTAGGTGTTTCTAATAAAGTGGCCAGTGAGTGGAAGCACACGGTAGGTGTTTCTAATAAAGCGGCCAGTTAGTGGAAGCACAAGGTAGGTGTTTCTAATAAAGCGGCCAGTTAGTGGAAGCACAAGGTAGGTGTTTCTAATAAAGCGGCCAGTGAGTGGAAGCACAAGGTAGGTGTTTCTAATAAAGTGGCCAGGGAGTGGAAGCACAAGGTAGGTGTTTCTAATAAAGCGGCCAGGGAGTGGAAGCACAAGGGAGGTGTTTCTAATAAAGCGGCCAGGGAGTGGAAGCACAAGGGAGGTGTTTCTAATAAAGCGGCCAGTGAGTGGAAGCACAAGGTAGGTGTTTCTAATAAAGCGGCCAGTGAGTGGAAGCACAAGGTAGGTGTTTCTAATAAAGCGGCCAGTGAGTGGAAGCACAAGGTAGGTGTTTCTAATAAAGCGGCCAGTGAGTGGAAGCACAAGGTAGGTGTTTCTAATAAAGTGGCCAGTGAGTGGAAGCACAAGGTAGGTGTTTCTAATAAAGTGGCCAGTGAGTGGAAGCACAAGGTAGGTGTCTCTAATAAAGTGGCCAGTGAGTGGAAGCACAAGGTAGGTGTTTCTAATAAAGTGGCCAGGGAGTGGAAGCACAAGGTAGGTGTTTCTAATAAAGTGGCCAGGGAGTGGAAGCACAAGGGAGGTGTTTCTAATAAAGCGGCCAGTGAGTGGAAGCACAAGGTAGGTGTTTCTAATAAAGCGGCCAGTGAGTGGAAGCACAAGGTAGGTGTTTCTAATAAAGCGGCCAGTGAGTGGAAGCACAAGGTAGGTGTTTCTAATAAAGCGGCCAGTGAGTGGAAGCACAAGGTAGGTGTTTCTAATAAAGTGGCCAGTGAGTGGAAGCACAAGGTAGGTGTTTCTAATAAAGTGGCCAGTGAGTGGAAGCACAAGGTAGGTGTTTCTAATAAAGTGGCCAGTGAGTGGAAGCACAAGGTAGGTGTTTCTAATAAAGTGGCCAGTGAGTGGAAGCAGAAGATTCCTGTTTGATAAATGCAGAGGCTACCTGCTATCTTTCAATAGCTAAGGGTTTTCTTCGCTTTAACACACCTGATTTAGCATGTTGCCAAATTAGCTAGTCCTCGGTGACATGAGTCATGAGGAATGTGCGATGGCCAAAATATGAAGTGCATGAGTGTGAAGCTGCGGTCCTGCTGCATTTTAAACCACCACAGTAATGAGTTCTAAGAAGTCACACATTTTGAAAAGGAAACCTTATTAAAATCCCTCGACTGTACGTCTTCTAAACTCTGCCTACCTGTATAGCACAGGGTGTTCTTCACATACTGAATGGTAACTTCTGTTCTAGTCATTACAAAAGACCTGGAAATGTGAGATTTCAGCCTGTAATATTGTGATATTCCAGGCTCTACTCATGAAGCCAGGCTTGTATGATTGCTAGCTGCACTGCTGCTTGTGTGTATTTTTTCAGACAGAAGCTTGAATTTACAAGTTTCCCACATGAATGTAGTGTCAGGATGGTTCTCCAACCCACAAGAAGTGCTGCAGCCATCAATAAATACTTAACTCAGGTAAATAAATAATAAGTTTAAAAACACAACTCTCACTAAAATATATGAACAGACACTCTCAGTTAATTACTAGCCGGACTGTGGTTTGTGCGCATTTCCTCGGTCAGCAGCTTGTATTTATGTTGTATTTATGTATGTATGTTTTCCACGTGCATATAGGGTCAGGACAGTTCTGCAGCCATCAATAAATAATTAACTCAATAAATATATAATAAATGCTGAGATACAGGCACAACTCTGACTTAAAATATATGAATTGAAGACGGCTATATTTGGAGAGAGTTGAACTTGAGTTGGGGGGGGGTTGAGGGGTCACTAAAAGTGGAGAAGGCAAGGCGTGTTGTCCGCAGGCCGCACAGGGCCATGAAGTGAGTAAGACTGGGCAGGTACTGTGCCTTCATTTTCACAGCATTCCCAAAAAGTGCTTCATCTCCCACCCTGTAAGAACAAAACGTCCAAAGTCACAGCCGCTGATGTAAAAACCGATGAGTCACGGTTTACCACCGGTGGCTGGTGTCCAGTCACATTGTGCTTCTTTTGGAATAGCACACAAACACAACCTTGCTGTTATGAGTAAAATAGACAGTATATTGGATGAGTCGGTACTTTTTACCAAGAGATTAGATGCCTTAACACAGTGACTGGCTATTAGATTCAGGTCTAGTTTGGGCCATAAGTGTCAAAACTCATCGCATCAGCCTTTCACACGTTCGCCCTGCTCTTGCTTGACTAATCAAATGAAGAGTGTAAGTTGGGTAATGCTGTCCTTGAGCCCTGCTACATAACATAGACTTAAGTATGCCATAAACATGTTATAGCAAATGGCATATGCCGTCATGAGCTAAAACCTGTGTCATGTCACGTTAAGGCCGTTAAACGCTGCGCATGATGCAAATAAACCCAAAAATGCCAAATATTCTGGCGTTATTTTTCATGTGGAAATTATATACACACACCGGAGAGCTGCAAAAAAACAGAAAATATCGGTCAAAAGGCCATTTGTTTCTTGGAAAATGGGCAAACTATGGCATTGCATAGACTGCTTCCAGTTTGGAAAACTGAAAGGATAAATGAGAGTTGTTGCCGTGCCAACACTAGAGGTCATGTCACCAAATCAAACACAATTAAACAATTTAATGTCTTGTTGTCAAAGTAAATTACACAAATACATCACACTTGGTGTGTAAAGGCCTTTGCCATTACAGGTCATGACAGATGTCATAATGGCTGCACAGCAAAAATGGTAACACTTTTCTGTCGGGTACTGTTCATAAGGCTACATGACACCTACATAAGCTTGTCATGACAAATGATTTAGCCCAACATAAATGTTTATAAATGTTCATTCCAATAGGCATCATGTGTCATTAACACCACTTAATAGCTAACTTTGATCAAAACCGGCAAGAGTAACCTTTATAGCAAATGTCGTCATTGGAATAAGCATTTATTAACATTAATGTAGGGTTATGTCATGTGTCATGACAAGCTTATATAGGTGTCATAAAGCTTTATGTCCATCACCCTACAGTAAAGCATTACTGCAAACTTTAAGATTAACTTCACACATTCTGTCATGAAAATGTTATATAACAGATCATGACAGCTCATGACAGCTCATGACATCCACCATAGCACTTATGACATGTTGATGTCAGTGTTTTAAGGCAGGGTTAAAATGCTTTGTTTGTTTTCTCTGGACGTGAACCACATCCATATGTGGCCCCAGGTCTGAATACAGATACAGGTATTTTGTGGGGTAAACAGATGCAGATACACATATAGGCACAAATCACGGCAATGCATGTGTTGATGGATATCGCTTGCCATCAAGGAGGAGTGTAGCCAGCCTCCTCCTTATTGCATTGCTCCATAAACAGATCTGGGTCTGTTAAATCAGCGGATCTATCCCAGTGCTGGAAACCACGCTACACGTTTTTGCATTTTCTCTGCTGTAACTCAGCAGACACAGCTCACGGAAGGCTTGATAATTATCTATTGAAGTGAATCCAAGGGTGTTACAGCAGAGAGAACTCCAATCTGCAGTGCAAGCCAGGGATGGAGATGCGCCCATTTACTCTTCTCACACAGATTCATATACTTTATATAGATCTCGGAAGTCATGTCGTCACTGTAGTAGATGAGATGCCATGCCCGTTTTAGGAGCTCTGTGTCCAATGTGGCTTTCTCTGTGGGGAAAATAAGAATGATGTTTTTGAAAATGGCTCAGAGCACTGTGGTAAACAAAAACCTGATACACTGTTTCTCCCAACATCACTGGATCTTCTGAAGGTTGCTACATGCAAGCGCGCACTCATGCTCATTGATCTGACGTCATAAGAGTGACAATCTCACCCCTCGCAAGCCATCAGGCCCCATCAAATAGGACAGTTGAACTGGGGTATATTATAAAATTGCTGTTTGTGTTCAATAATGTCGATATCTAATCATAGATTGACATCATTCTATGTATTATATAGCAATGTGTATATCCACAGGATCAATTAATGTACAACCCCAAATCCAATTCAGTTATGACCGTATATAAGATGCTATTAAAAGCAGAAAGCAGGGAGTAGTACATTGTGTTTAACTGAAAAGAGTAATCATATTTTATGTTTTACCTCAATAACTTCACCTTTTTTTATAAATATAAGCTCATTCCAAATCTCATACATGCAGCACATTCCAAAAAAAAAAAAGGTTGGGACAAGAACATGTATATCACTCTGGGGCTCCCTGAAGAAGATGGCTAATACCATGACACATGCTGGCTTTTGAACTTTATGCTGGTAACAATCTTGGTGGTCCTTTACCTCTTTGGCCTAGAGAACAGAACATCCACTATTTCCATAAACAATATGTAAGGTTCACTTATCAGAAGTCAAAGCATTTCCACTGTGCATCAGTACATGTCAGAGGAGCTGGATGCTGTTAACCTATGACATACAGCGTTAACTTGCATTTGTGGATGCAGTGCCGGACGGAGTTTATTGACATTGTATTTTTTTTTCTTTATTCACAGAGATTTTTCCATTTTTCCAGATTCTCTCAGTCTGTTGATGTTATTTTGCAGTGTAAACTGAAGCACCTAATATCCTTCCAGTGTCTGCCGGTGGCAAGGTATTTTCAAATAGTTGTTTTGCTGATGATTTTTTGGCAAATCCCTGCTTGTAAAAGATTGAGCCTTCCCCCAAACACATGATTGCATCACCTGGTTGAGATGTTTCTTTATACATTCAACAATGTTTCTAGTCTAAAGTGCCGCTGTCCCAAGTTTTTCATCACATGTTATATCAATTCTAGAATGAGCATGAAGCTCATTTGGTAAAACATTACATATATTGTCTTTGTAGACACCGTTTCCTTTTTTATCTTCATTTTCCATACAGCCCTGACTTTTTGGAGCTAGTTTTTTTTTTTGATCCATTGCAGTTAAAGGCAATGGGTAGGAATGCTACGGTTTCTTCTTGCTTTTGGAATCAATGATATATCTACCATTAACTTGGTGCCTAGTTTCCCAGCTTGGTCTATTGTGTGTATATATGGGATTCTGGACTGTTTTAGATAGTAATACATCACACCATTTACATTTACCACTTTGTTTACAAGGACCGCCCAAAAACACCCTAAGTGCAAGAGCAATGCTGAAAAACAAAGAGGAAAAAAATCGGTCTGGCTTACAAAGAGAATTACATATCTATTCTTTGGAAAATGCAAGAAAGGTTCCACAAAATATACCATAAACTTGAACATTACATTACATTGTTCAGCAGAGCAGATCAAACTGGGAAACAATGAGCTGCTGAAATGTCCACTCCAATTAAATATCCACACACTTAAGCTCCTAAAGCTACTGCCAGCTTCACCTCTCATCTCGTTCACCAGTTCTAAGCATTTCCATTTAATTGCCAACAACCGCCTACTGACCTTAGTGGCAGTGCGGTTTGGCTGCCTCCTAGGAGAGGATGTAGCCCTGGGGCATGATGGGAAATTGAGTTTTTGGAATGGAGAACATCCAGCTCACAACATCTTAATGAAAAGACAGGTCTATAAATATGCTGGAGATATTCCCTGTTGGTTACCCGTCTAGCTAGTTTCCAAACTACACCATCTAATGTAATGTAGCAGAATCCATACGGTTCTTGTTTAGGTAGGGAATTCCACTTTTTTCATAACTCCTGCATAATTTACCCATTAAGATATGAAGTCCTTTAGAGTGGATTGGTGGGAGATTCTACTTTCTACAGAAATGTTCCAAGTCAGAGCTGTGCAACAACGGAAATGAAGGATCTGGAAATGATGGTCTGTTATCGTCGCGCGGTTGTTGTTGCTTCAAGGCAACAAAAATATTTCAGCAAATGATTATTATTGACATGTTTCCTGAAAACGACTTAAATGATACTGAATATTGACAAATAAACATGTGGACAATACATTTTTCTGTGAGATTGTGTGGTGCAGTATGATTCGCAAGCTGCACCATGCTAAAAAAAAATAAATAAATAAAAAAAAAAAACAGGCTTAAAACTGCCCAGCATTGTGACCAAGCTTTGCTTATTTATTTATTTATTTGGTTATTTTAACTCTTCCCTTCCTTATTAGCCATTTCATCACTACTAAATGCGTATTATATTTTGTGGAGTGAGGAAAATGAGTTTAATCTATATGCACATGTGCAATCTGTATACATCAACCATTAAACTGAATGTTCTAATAGATTCAAACTCAAACAAACTCAGAATAGTGAATCGGTTGCTATGACGACATTGCGGACATTGCGACCTCTGGTTCCTATCATCACCACTGTAAAGAAATCAGAGTTAACTCTCACTATAATGAATCATGTCACATTCTAAATGACTCTGGTAGAAGAAAGCGGCTTGCATTCCCCTTGAAAAGTTCAGCATAATGCAGACGGGATCTGCTCGTCAGTGTTTTGGGTTTTTTTGTCCATGCTAAAAGTGCTGCTGAATTCATCTGAAGCAGCTGAAGCTGCTTGTGATTATTGCCGGATTTGTAAGAGCTGGAAGTTCAAACTCAGCTCGGTTTTGCGAACTTAAATGAAATGATGACCTTGTTTGATCCCGGCGCCCGCGGCGTGCTGGAATTGATATTTTTTCCTGTTTGTTTTGTTACTTCCAAAGAAAACCGCAATCTTGTTTTATTCTCTGAGGGAAATCTGAAAGATTAATGGTGGCAATAACAATTTCCCCTTCTCGGAGACGTTGGCTGTATTCTGGGGTTAATACACATAATCCCACCTGAAGTTCTTTTATATTCGGTGCTTCAGTCAGTCCAAAGCAAATACAGTGATTATTCACTGCTAAAGCGTCATTCCACTGACTGGCAGCTTCCCTTATCGCTGTGGAAAACTACTGCTTATCCTCTTCGGAGGAGCAATTTGTCTCCTGTGCTTTTTTTTCCTCTCTTTGCCGAGATGCTCCTCATGTTTGAAACGTATTACTAGTGCCTCTTTTTCTGAGTTCAGTTCTGTAGGAAAGTGCTTTTTCCATTGAGCCACTCGCTGCATGTCCTGTGCCATGGTGTATGATTTATAGGACGGCAGCGTTGGACCGGCACACTCCGCACTTCTTTTTAGCACTTCACTCTCTCTGTTTGGTGGACTGAGTGCCCCCCGCTTGTCTGACATGTTTTCAGGAACACTGCATGTATAAAGCATGATGCCCCTGACCGCAGGGCTGTCCACTGAACCATGCTTCCATTTATCCTCTGCAAAATGTCTTCAGTGCTTAACACCCCCCACCCCACTTCTTCTATTTTTTTTTTTTTTTTAAACCAAAGAAGCAACTGTCTCTGGTATCTGGGACAAACTCGAGTTCTTGTAAGTTGGCTTTTGAGTTGAGTGACCAGGGGCTGCAGAGGGACGGTGTGGGATAGCTCAGTGCAATCCAACTATCCAGTTTAGCCCCTTAAATTCACAGGCCTATTACATACAGAAGGGTATAGTAAACCTTGGACTTGCCAGTGGGTCCTGGCCATTTAAGGGGTTAAAATGCCAATAGTTTACAGCAGATGTGTCAAGCTCAATCACTAAAAGGGCCCTAATTAAAAATCTCAGCAAATCTGTGGACCAGCTGTGTTTTTATTGCATTTTTACATAATATTCTGACTCCAACTGGTTATTGTTTATTCAAAATATGCCAAAACTGCAACAGAAAAATAGGCATTAAATACTTATTCAGAATGAATTCTAAATAAATTGTTTCAGGTAGTTTTTTTTTTTTTTTTTTAAACCGCCTATTTGCTTGAATTATACATCAGGCATCTTTTCATTTTGTGTAACCACTGGCCCAGAGACTGCTGTTGGGGTTCAGAACACTCCCTATATTGCAGTGGATGCTGGGGACTGTAATGCATCTCAGGGTAAATCAGGCCAATAATAACAGAATTTTAGGTTTGACACAACGGGCATACAGTTTTGTGTTTTTCCTTCAGGTCCATTTAAGCACCAAAAGCATTTTCCAGCCTCTCTGTATCCCTTACAGTTAAACAAGCTGTTATATACTGTATATATATAAAAATGGATAAACTTTATTGTTGAAGCTTTGTAGGTGGAATTCTTTCCCATTCTTGCTTGATGTGCAACTTCAGTATTTTGTGCTTCATAATGCGCCACACATTTTCAATGGGAGACAGTCTGGACTGCAGACCTTGCTGTACCTTTCAGCATTAATGGCGCCTTCACAGATGTGCAGGTTACCCCTGCCATGGGCACTAACACCCCCCCACACCATCAGAGACGCTGGCTTTTGAACTTTGCGCTGAAAACAATCCAGACAGTCCTTTTCCTCTTTGGCCCGGAGGACACGACGTCCATGATTTCCAGAAACAGTGTGAAATGTGGACGCGTCAGACCACAGGACACTTTTCCACTCTGCGTCAGTCCATCTCAGATGAGCTCGGGCCCAGAGAAGCCGGCGGCGTTTCTGGGTGGTGTTGATATCTGGCTTCGCTTTGCATGGCAGAGTTTTAACCTGCACTTGTAGATGAAGCGACGAACTGAGTTCACTGACAGTGGTTTTCTGAAGTGTTCCTGAGCATCAGCTGCCACTGGTGTACCTGCACTGAACAACTTACAAAGCCAGTCAATTTTTTAATAAAAGACACTTGGAATGTCCTCTGTGTGCTTCTCAATTTTCCTTTGTGCTACTGAAGTTTTTATTCTGCGAATAGAGCTTGTGTAGATGAACATTACCTTCCTTTATACGTTGAAATACTGTTTAGAAGTTGTTTTAAGTTCATTTATTTGTTCATTGTAGTTTCATATTTGATGTCGGACCACATGTTTGTTAAAAACATTAGCATTTCACAGAGCACAGTGTCAATTTAAAAAATAAAAAAAAATAATAAATAACCTGTACATTTCGCTGTTGGTGGAAGAAAACCTCGTTACTCGTTACGTAAAAAACTACTTTACTTTTAATATAGGTCAATGGAGTCAGACTTTTTTCCAAGGAATTTTTGGCCATTTCTTTTGGTTCATTCATCATGAAATTTACACACAATGTAAGGACAACAGTCACTTTCAAATTATGCTACAAAAATTTGAGATACAAGGTTTTCTTCCGACAGCAGTGACATGCTAGCTTAATGAATAGTGAATGGTGTTGTAGGTACACAGCCATCTTCACTGAAAGAATGAAGTAAAGCTACACTCAGTTCGTGTTATATACGCACTAGTAGTGTGAGTTAAATTCATTTGTTTAGAACAGTAAAAGAAACGAGTATGTGATGTCTAGCTAAGCTGTGCAGGATGCAGTTTGAATATTTATTTGTTGTACTTGAATGTGTATGATGTTGAATGCACAGCACTAGATGAAAGTAATCCTATTAGCACATTCCTAAGCATTCTTTTACACTTTGGGACTGGCTGCGGTCAAATTCGGCCAGGCAAGTGGTGCACTTGTACTGATTTAATACTTTGATGAAGGCACGTTGTGAAAAGAGCTGGTGTTGGCAAACCTTCTGCTCACATATCTTTCTTTATGGGGCATTTACACCACCACATAGCCTGTACTGAAAGTTTGTGGCAGGTAGCAACAATGACTATTTTGCAAACAATCAGCAGATACTTACTTACTATAATTGCCAATCCAAAACTCAAATCAGCTTATCCGCCATTCAAACACCATTGTTCGCCCACTATGGACCCTGCCAGATGCTCCGATCTGAGAGCCATGGCTGGGCACAGCCCTCAGAGTGCATAACAGTCACCTCCATATGACCACCGAGATGTTAATTACACACCTAAGCTTCTCTCGCAAGCACCACTAAAGTGGAGCCTTCAGTCTTACATAATACAACAAGTTCATGTTTTATTTTTCGCCCCAAATGGCATTGCAGTGTCATGCTGTATAAAAGATGACACACGTGTGTGAAGGGACTCCGTGCGATTGTCCAGAGGGAAGGTGGGGGTAGGGTTGTGTTTGCGGGGGCCTTTCTGGGCTCCTTAAGTCCGACCCAGCCCGGGAGACTTAAGAGCCCGCCACGTCCAGAGCAGATTGAATTAATCATGCCGCATAGCCGACTGTGATTGTTTCCACTGCAATATTGATTCGATTGACCCAGCAGAAGGCATTTTAAAGGCTGTACATTGGAGTGCGATGCTGGAGAGAAAGGGGGGGGGGGTGTTGGGATGGGGGTGGGGTTGGGTGAGAGAAAGAAAAGCAGCGACGGCGAGCAGACCAGCCCTGCCACGCTGCAATGAGGCTGCGATATGATGAAGGGCAGGAGGCAGCGGAGCGCAAACAGGCCCAGTAGCTACGGGGCATCTGTGTGGATGCAGGGCAAAAGGGCACGCTCGGGCCAAGAAGAGAAAACAGAGTGGAAGAGTCAGTATGGCTGCAGGCGCCATTCTCAAAGCCCACCTCTCCCATGGTCTTCCTTAACTTGTGTGCAAAGGAGAGGAAACGGATCACAACAATATTAATCTATGAGTTTATACTGTAGAGAATCTCTAATCTGCAGAGATTATCTTCGTTAACTACTTGTAATATGAATTCTACTAATTGTTTCTGTATAATTGAATAGTGGTCTCCAGCCAGGCCCCATCGGCAGGGCCAACGTTTTATTATACACTTCCATAACCTAAGAGTAGCTCAACCAAGTCTGAATTAAAGTCCCTGTAGTTACTGATTAATATGCCTTAGGATGTAATGAGCCTGGGATTTTAAGGGTTTAAGATGTAAACAAGGCTTTCAGGGGGATGTGGTGGGAAATGCTTCATTCTAGAGAAACTTAAGAGACAGAATTGCTCACAGTGGGGTTGATGGAAACCAGACGTCTCAAGAATGTAATGCCTCTTAAAGCCACATCACGGACGTTATTCGAGTGAATGGTTGTGAATATCTTTCTGATGCTCAAGATATTGTATTTGGTAGGTTTGGGCCTAAAACATTCATTTTAAAAGCAGTTCACTGTAGAGGGGAACATCTAGGATGGTAAATAGTCTGCAAATAAAACTGTTTAAGATTTACCACTAAAATAGAAATGTCTCCTTAAAGCTACTTTGCATAGCTGCACAGCTCCTCCCCTAAGCTCCTCACGGTAGCATGGCCTGTGGTTGATGCCATGCTATGCCTAATTGTTGAGGCTTCTATAATTTTTGTTAAATATGTGTTTTTCTGCTTTTTCATGAGGCTGATAAATGGGAATAACCTTTACTTAGTGATCATCCCACTGGAATTAAATGACTAAAGGGTCATTGTTCCCTTTAGCGGACTAATTTTTGCCTACATGAGCAGACTATTAGCTACCCAGCTAACTGTTTGTAAGAAAGGTTTAATGCATGAACAAGCTCTGGCTCCGACGATGGAGGAGCAGAGCGGCCCGGTGCTCCTGCACGTCTGTGCTCAGTTTTGGCCTCGTGTTGTGACTTCGTAATCGCTCTGCTGCATAAACAGTGCGGGTCGTGCGCTCTGGGTGGAAGCAATATCGCGCAGCATATGGCCGAATGAGGGAGGGGGACTCGATCGGGGCCGACGCCTGCCGACAACTCATTCTGCTTTTAGAAGAGATGTTCATAGTCAAGTGTGCACTGAGAGCATGTTGGAGGAGATTATGGAGGAAGGGAAAAGGGCAACAGGAGAGCCAGGAAGAGAGAATAAATCAAACACACACTCACACAGCTTGTATTCCTGTCTTTGTGGGACGTGTGCATGTTTTTTATGTGAGTGAGTGCAAGTGGTGATGTGCTCCAACTGAAAGATCAACTTTGGTCTTCTTTTATTTGTTTTTCTAAGCAGGTTTTTCACAAAAACTGTTTTTCTCATAGGGACTCATACATTATTTAAAAAGACCATCAACCTGTTTTTGTTTTTTTTTTTTAAAAAGAGCAAAAGGAGCTACATGCCCTTGTTTCACTGCTGAGATTTGGTTGAAACGCCCAATCAAGGCATTCAATTAGGATTTCTCTGCTGTGATGTGTAGGTAGGTACAGTGAATCAAGCTCTCCCATTGGTTAGGACTTCAGGAGCTGAACTGAAGGCCTTATATTACTTACCATTACCTACTTAAGTAGGAAATGACAGTCAAATCAACCAATCATGATTCATTTCTAAAAGGTGGAACCAGTTCAGTGGGAAAATAAGTCACTCTAGGAATTCTTCTCGAAATTCTAGATACATTACTGACTGTTTTCCATTTCAAGCAACAGACTAAAACCTGGTGAAACTGTGGCTCATATTCACAGTGGTAGCTCTAGGCCAGGGCTATTGAACAGCTACATTTAGAATATGTATTAATGCCTGTTACAAGCTTCAAAAACATGTAAAGACATTTAGAAGCTTCAGATGTTGGTGTTTAATATAGAAAGATCAAAAAGTGAAGCACAGTTAGCTTAGAGCTAACATACTACTAGAATCCAATGGGATTGCTATCAGAAATTAGTCTTATTTGTGGAGGTGTGTTTTCCTTGTTTTGGACCAAGTTAAGACATTAATGGCACATACTGAACTTTAATGGTCAAGGTTCACTAAAATCTGGGGTGGAGGGAACAGACAGGTTAGTCTAGTTTTTTAAATGACAAGATTACAGGCAAACGATGTGCACAGCTTATATTACTTACAACATACTGTTCAGATGAACCTTTGCATAAAATCTCTCACTTCAGTGATGTCAAGATATCATTGCATGTTAAAACAAACTGGCTTTTTAAAGGAGTTTTAGTTCAACTTCGGCAGAGTGAACCAGTACTTAGCAAAGCAGCTAGCCTAACAGCCAAGTTCATTACCTTTTATTTGTACTAAAATTACATGACTATAATCTGTTCATGCTGAAAAGTGCCCATTATATGGATTGTTAGCTTCTCAGGAACAGTCTGCCATCTGATGTAGACCCTTCAATTACCTCATTCAAGAACATATTTCTAGCTGTTATTGATATGCAGTTTTCAAACCTATTACTTGCTTCAGAATGATTACTTGCAATTGCATTCATTTGAAAACGTAGTTAAACTTATTATAGTTAAAGCTGGTATTTACTGCTTTATAGTTGTTTGACAACTTAAGAACAACTATGAATTAGTGTTATTTCTGATTAATTATTTACATTTACGGCCTTTGGCAGATGCTCTTCAACTTCCAATTTGATCATTGTACTCAAGTAGGTGAAGGTAGTGTTTGGAGTCTTGCCTAAGGACTCTTATAGGTATAAGTGTAGGGTGCTTACCCAGGTCAGGGATTAAATCCCCAGTCTTCAGCATGCAAGGCAGAGGTATAGCTCTGACACAGATGCAGTTTGTACTTCTCTTTAACTGTACTACAACATTACATAGACGTAATCGTGTCAAACAAGATGACATATGGCATATATCCAGTAATATAAGATGCATGTAATTGTCATGACAGATGTCCTATTGTTTGATGTTATGACTTCCATACATTTTTTTTTTTAATTGCATGTGACAGACATTAGATGTTCTAGCATCTGTCCTGACAAACATTGGCAATGCTCATATGACACCTTTATATCAGTGGATGTTATCTGTCATTAAAACTCAGGTTAAATATGATATCTGTTATGACATGTTTATGACATGGTTATGTCACTTATGTTGCATGGTTCAAATAAGATGTTACTCTATTTCACATTGCTGTATGTTGGGCTATTGCCTCTTGACACCCCTTCCTTGCATTCGACAGACCACATTTGCTCCCAGTGGTCAATGCTGCTGTGCTGCACCTAACCCAACTCTCACCTTTACCTCAGAAGCCAAAAAAGCATTTTCCCTCATGTGGAGCAGCCAGATGTCTTCATAACATCAAAATGTTCATTTTCCATCACCCTGTGGACATTCAGTCACCACACAGCGCTAAATCCACTGTCGAACACATAACCACACACTGAGGCCCATGCCCTCCAAAGTTTGGCAGTAAACGTGATGGGCACATAAACAGTTTTTCTCTTGTCGCTGCGGAGATGGAAATTGAACTTCCTGAGTAGGTGCCATCGCCAATTCAAACATCTTCGCTCCGTAATTGGATTGTTGTTCCAATCACATCAGAGCGTGCTGGCGAAGAACAAGAGGACACACCTGTGGATTACAGACCTGTTCTTCACACACACACACACACACACACACACACACACACACACACACACACACACACACAGGCAGGATTGTGCCTGTTTCCTGGCATGACCGCAGCGTGCTTCACCATCCTCATCATTTAACTGCATGTCCCGTAAGCTCTTGGTCTCTGCTAGAGCATTTAACAGATCTGAAATTTAAATTTAAGGAACAGAATTTTCTCTGCTCAAGCACAGCCAGTTGTCTCAACCTGATCACAGCTCAACAAAATTGTTGTTGAACTCAACTGTTAGTCTGACTGCAGTTTAACCCAACCACTGTCTGACTACATACTGTCCAAAACCAACTGCAGGCCATGAAAATTCTATCCAAACCTGAAAATTAGTGGACAATCGTGGGCTGGAGGTTTAGGAACTGGCCCTGTGACGGGAAGGTTGACTGTTCAATCCCCAGCATCGACAGTCCATGAATGAGGTATCCTTGAGCAAGACACCTAACCCCCAATTGCTCCCTGGGCGCCATGGATAGGGCTGCCCACCACTCCAGGCAAGTGTGCTCACTGCCCCCTAGTGTGTGTGCTCACTATTGTGTGTATGTGGTGTTTCACTTCATGGATGGATTAAATGTGGAGGTGAAATTTCCCCCATTGGTGGGATTAAAAAGTGTATCTAAAAAAAAAAAAAAAAAGTTTTAACCAAAGCTAACTGCATTTCAACTCAAATGCAGCTTAATATAGTTCTGTATATAGTCCAGACTGCAACACAACAAAATTCTGTCCAAACCTAACTCCTTCAATGAACAAGGCCCATTAGTGGGCCCATTTTTATTACGCTGTTCAGTAACCTAAAAATAGCTCAGCCAATCTACATTGGGGTCAATGTAGTTACTAAATAAACCATAGTATGTAATAAGGTTAACCATTGCCTGATAAAATTCAATTTAGTTATGGCTTGACAGGATTCTGCCCGCATCTAATTGAAGCTCAACAAAATGCAATAGAAACTTTGTATGAATTGCTGAACAGAATTCTGTCCTAGCCTGACCGTAGCCTGACCAAAGCCAAATTCTGTCCTACCCTGACTGGAGCCTGACCAAAGCCAAAGTCTGTCCTACCCTGACTGGAGCCTGACCAAAGCCAAAGTCTGTCCTACCCTGACTGGAGCCTGACCAAAGCCAAAGTCTGTCCTACCCTGACTGGAGCCTGACCAAAGCCAAAGTCTGTCCTACCCTGACTGTAGCCTGACCAAAGCCAAATTCTGTCCTAACCTGACTGTTAGAAAAACTTCTCCTGTGTTGTAAACCTTAACATCCCCATGTACACAACAAACTTTAACTGGTACCTGCTCACTCCCTTCCGCCTCAGGAACTAAGCTCTCTAGGACCAAAGTTTGTGTACTTCCTGTATCTACTAGGGCCTGGGCTGCCTGCCCATTAACAAGGACCTGAACAACATTCTCGGGTGTCACCTGAGCAGAGTGTGGCAAGGATGGTCTTGGCACATAACAGATAATGTTTTTAGCTTTCCTAGCCTGACAATATGGCTTGGTGTGTCCCTTTTCCCCACAATAGTAACATTTCACCTCCTGTTTACTAGACTTCTCTAGCTGCCTGCTAAATGCATTACTTTTACTTTGGGCATGAACATGAACCCCACCATCCCCATAAGACTTACTTTGAGGTTTTGGAGTCCACTGGCTAAAGCTATTTCCCATGCCGAGATGTAGACCTCTGCCAGTCTGTCTGCCTCCTCTGCTGTTCCAGGGTCATGCTCCTTGATCCACACTGCCATGTCTGGGCTCACCAGCCTCATGAATTGCTCTAGGATGAGGATTTCTGACATTTGTTGAACGGTGTGTTCCTCTGGCTTGGTCCATTTTGCAAACAGTTCCTTGAGTCTTACATACAACTCCCGTGGTGTCTCATCAGGCCAAATGTCAGTCGCTCGGAACCTTTGCCTATAAGTCTCTGCACTGATCTCATATTTCTTTAAAATCACCTCCTTTACTTTTTTATAGTCATTTGTATAACTAATGTCCATTGCCACATAGGCACTGCGGGCCTTGCCTGTCAGCAGGGGCACCAGACGTATGGCCCAGTCTCTCTTGACCAGCGACATGCAGTTGCAATTCTTTCAAATGTTGCTAAAAAAATGTTCCACATCATCACCTTCAGTCAATGGGTGGAGCTTCGGTTCCTTAAAGTCCCCCATTGGCAGCATTCTCCGTGGTGAGACTGGTCTACTACTAGCCGCCTCACTTCCTCGTTCACTAGAGGCTGGGATGCTACTCTCCACGTGGCCCTGGAGCTGCTGGAACTGGTGCTGGACACTTCTCCACCGCTGCTCATGCCTTGCCTCCACTTGTGACATCCTTTCATCCCGTGCCACCTGGGACTGAACCAGCACTTCTACCATACTTGCCAGTTCTTCAATTATCCCCTCTGTGGAGGTTGCTGGTCTTGCTGCTGCCTCACTTTGCATGGAGTCCTGCGCTGCAGCTGTTGCTTGGTCTTCTGTAGAGCTCTGCCCCATTGCCTGTTCCAGCTCCCATCTTTCTACTGCTCCTCTGTCTTGCTTGGACTTGGGTGGCATCTTTACTTCCTGTTATTCTCAGCTGAGGCCGATCCCGCTTCTGACACCAAAACGTTACAGGATAGCTGAGTGGAGATTGAACAACTGGAAAACTGGAAGTTACGATGCAGGAAGGTTTATTAAGTCCACAGTGAAAAGTGCACGGTGTTCCAAAATCCCAAAAATAATTCATTAGAAAAAGAAAAATGAAAATAAAGGGAAAACAAAAAATAAACTGATCAACTTGATACAAACTCATATCAAAAAAATGTCTTCAACCATGGCCTTACAAACATCTGCACGCCAAGCCAGCTTCCCGCTGACTCTCAAAACATCCCGGGTTCTCTATTTTACAAACCCCTTAACCTATTGGATTCAACCAACCACAGGTAAGTTTGCAGGTAAGTTTTAAAATGTACAAATTCAAATTATATTTATACATTTTACTTTAGTTAAACTATTTTATTATTTAATCAATATTTTAATATAAATATAAAACATTTAATACTAAAACATTCCTACTGCAACACTACCATTTGGAACCATGAAAGCTGGTCCCCCTCCCCCTGCTCAAGCATGGGAGATGGAACACTCCACTTGTAGTACAACCCCAAGACTACATAACCCATGAACCCCCCAGGCTCAGATCCTTTGACCTGCAACAGGCTGCTGCCATGCTGGAACAAGCAGGTAAGTCAAACTCACTTCAAAACAAAGTTATTTCAAATAAATAGGGTCTTAGATAAATTGGTCATTATCTACACCGTCAGTTGGCCACCCTGAACAGTGTAAGATAATCACAATTGTTTTTATTTGTTTTGCAGAGTCTCAAAAAGGTCTGCCTGGTGTTTGCCACTGCAGCCATGTGGGTAACAATAAAAGCGTCTTTAAAACTTTGAGGTTGTCTTGTGTTTTTGTCCATTACACTAGTTCACAGCATGGAACGGACGAGAGCTCTGTCCTAATCTGACTGATGCCTGACAGAGTACTGTCTCAACTTGGTTGTATCCTAACAAAATTCTGCCTCAACTTGACTGTAGCACAAAAAAAATTGTCCCAAGCTGAATGTAGCCTGACAATTTACCCCCCCTTACTGTAGCCCCACATAATTCTGTCCAAGCTTGACCACAGCCAACCAGAATATTAATCCTCTGTCCTAGTAATATATACTGTTATGTTATCCATAAATATTCACACACTGATTATTAAGGTGCACTTACTGCTGACATAAGCATTCAATTGTGCACACACAACTTATCCACAATAGAATGAGATGCTCTTGGGCCGGCACACAAGCCCACAGTCACCATACTAAACGAGATTTTTTTAAAAAACAATGGGGTGAGAAACTTCTCATGAAGTTTAAACCAAATCCTGGAATAATGTTTGTGCAATTGTACCAGAATTTAACCAAACCCAATGTGAACCTTCTGGGTTCCGTCTCGTGGGCAAATATTTCAAGCTTCGGTCTTTGCACTGCTACAGTGTTTCTTGGTCTCAGATGCTGCCAGGCAGAGGAAACTGAAGATCACTGGTAATATTCAGCAGTTAATGGGGGGATTCTCAGACTTGCAGGGATTTGGGAGGGATTAAACTAGTCTTTATGTCACACAGTCCTTATTAATATGAGAGTCTAGTCACTCATTTGAGTCTCTGCTTTCCTGGGCCTCTGATCCTCTCTGAATTTGTCTGTGTGGGGACAGTAGAGTGCGTTTGAGTGGCGTTCCTTGTGTCAGATGACAAGTCAATTAGCTCTCAGCATCAGTCAGAAGCTTGTCTTGTCAGCAGAGCAGGTAAAGAGGTCAGGAGGAGGGTTAGGTGCTTTACGGGCTACTTGACATGCAGATTGAGAGGGAGAGAGAGGGAAGGAAGTGAGTGGAGTCCTTACAGAGGATTCTTTGAAGACTCCTGATCTCCTGATGACCCCATCTTACTTGACAGATTGCTAAGAACATGCAGAGCTTCAGCAAAATGTAGTGTTCACACTACAGGATTAAAGTGGCACAAAATGCGTTTCTTTGTTTTGCTTAAATGGTTTTTAGCGCAGTGTGAACACTTGTCAATTCAGAATATGCCCATCTTAGACTACGTTCAGACTGCAGGCAAATCCGACTGTCCGCATTGGTATTTACTGTTATTGATATTTGCCAGTGATGTCCAGACATCACTTGCCTACCTGCGTGGGTTGCTGAGGTAAACATGACATGGACATCGGTAACTATGTGGCGGATTTCAAACGCAGATACAGAAAAGATGGAGGTGCATCATGTCCCCCTCCAAACTCTTCAAAATACTCCTGCATAAGCCTGAATCTTTAGCGTGCTTCTGGAATCCCAGCACTTTCATCACTCTGGACTTGACATCATCATCATTGTATGTTGCATGGTGAGTGATGCACCAGGCATGTTGAGCAACCAGCATCTGGACTGAGACACATCCGTAAAAAGCTGACCAGAATGACATTTCAAACCAAATGTGGTTTGGATCCGATTTGCAAAAATTGGATTTCATGTAGTTTTTAGCTGTCCAGAATATCTAAAATCAACTTGGATACAATCTGAATATGCCAAACATCTGATTTAGCCTGGCAGTCTGAACAGCATTAGGATCAGTCTATAGATAACATTTTTTTACAGTCCCTTAAGGTTTAAAATAGTTGTCACCGACCACAATCATGCAGATCTACCTTTCTGCTGAGTCTAGTTCCAGTTGCAATCTGTCACACATGCTCCATCTCATTAACTTATTCAGAAGTTCTTGATTGGCTGGATCAGAAGCATCAGTGTTAGGTGAGGGGGAAGGCACCAAGTTAGATGCAGGTTGGAACTAAACTCTGCAGGAAAATAGATTTCCATCATGACATCTTAATGACAGCTGTTCTAAGGTATTAACAAGGTATGTGTTTGGTGTTACACACTAAGTAATTTCTTCAGGTAACATGATGGTAAATTCCAAGGTAGTCTGAGTCAAGACCAACAGGTTCTAGATCCTATCTGGGTAAGTAAATTTAATAGCTAGCATCTGTTAGAACTTGAGTTTGTACCTCATATTTACCTGCTTAATATACAAATATAAGAGATAGTCACTGATATCAGGAGATTATGCTGGATTGAATATTGTGGGGGGGAAATAAAGAACCTGGACGCCTCCTTCGGGAGGTGTCACAGACAAGTCCACCTGGGAGGAGACCCCGGGGAAGACCCAGGACACGCTGGGGATGGATGGATGGATGGATGGATGGATGGATGGATGGATGGATGGTATTTATATTATACATTATATTGGATGGATTATATTTTGGACCACGCCTTCAACACATGATTATAATGTAAGAATTTGTGGGGCTGTAGAAGGGAGAGTGAACCTTGGCCGGAGTTCTGTACTGCTTCTGTTTAAGCTAGAACGCCAGAAACCTGCTTTATGATGGACTGAGAAAATGACAAAGGAACAGGGAGAAGATGGAGAGCTACTAGGGCATGAAAACTTTCACAGGAAACAAAAGGTAGAGATGGAACCATATTAACCAAGTTGGATTAGAAGGAGAAAGAACTTCAGGCACGATCCTTCTCCAAAATGATTGCGATGTCCATCTAAATAGTCATCTTACTTCCATTGAGAATAACTCCTTTTAAAGCTTAGCAGTAGAAAAAATATCAGATCATGTTGGCTGATGCTTTTCGGACAGTTTTCAGGATGGGCGTGAGAAAAGAACGAGTGTTGTCCTTCTATATTGGCTACATATTTGACACTGGCATTTCAACAGTTGCTAACTGACTTCTTGGTGCTGCAGCAATGCCAATTCGAAGGAACATACAGATTATATACACACAACATGAATTGATTTCAAGGACACACATTGGCCCATTGCACTAAACCCTTTTTACCAGTTTGCAAGCAGAAATTGTACACATCTCGTCTTATGTATGAAACTGACATAAAAGCCATACAGATGATGAGCTATGTGCATTGAAAACCGCAAAATGTGCTTCTTTCTTCTTAAAACCAACCATGACTTTGTGTTAATGTCTCAAAAGACACGTCCTCGAGAGACTTCTGTTAACAAAAGCAGCAGACACAGTGGTTGGAGGGACACACAAGCCTGGAATAGATGCATGTATGTGAGAAGACGGAGTGTAAAATGTGCCGTGATGCGGCTGCAGCACGAATGCAGTCCATTTCAAAAAGTTACAAATTCCCTTCATTTACTAACCCCTTGTCCTGAGCTTGTTGATGGCTCCACCATTTCGCCTTTTACACCCTGCGCCTCACTAGCAGACGGTCCCGTGTGCGGGTGGTGCTCCCCTGCTCAGCATTTATTAAATCCAACGTCAATTTCAGATGCATTGTGCAAACATCTGGCCTAGAGTGTCAATAGCCTCTTTTCCACTGTAGAGCCAAGAGGTTCTGAGGGCTATACTGCGCTATTCTGTGCTGGTATATATACACTGGTATATTTTTAGCGTCAGTAATTGTGATGGCAGAGCACAAGTCAGTCAAATCCAACCTGTACTTGGATGTGTGGATCTCACTGGTTGAGATGGAGAGGAGCCAGCTTCGTAGCATTAGTTTAACTAGGAAGCTACAGATCCAGATCAAATTTTGAACTTTTTGTCCCTTCAACACCAGCTGCTCAACTTCACTTCCTCAGATTTGAGTCATTATCATCTAAACCTGTCAGTAAAGCTTCTGTTAGTCTGTTCTGTGGTGAGCAGAGCTGGCACCATACTAGGTAGGTAATGCTAACTACCAAGACAGCGTGCATATATCGGTCCACTGGCTTGATAAGGTTGGTACCCTACCGACTGTTTGCCACTGCTGGTCCACCCCTGGACCATCCAGATTACTGTCCTGCATACAAGCCAGTTTTTAATCTTTATAAGCAGATTTTAAATGCATGCAGACTTTTATTTTAGAAAACAAACTACGTATAGCTAAAGAAAGGAAGGATGGAAAAATAAGTAAAGTGGACTGTAACTGAACAGAGAGTGATGAGTGGAATTTTGTCTAATGTTGTGCTTAACCACTTTCGCCCAGAAAACGCTGAGTAAAATGACAGTGGACCGCCAGCTTTGCCATCAGTGGGCCAACAGTGACCCACTGTCTTCTTGCTATCAGGGTAGCTCCTCTGTCCTGATGGGTTGGCCACAGTGTAGTATGCTTTCCCGGGACTGATTACAGGTGTATTTGATGGTTTCCTAGTGGGATTTAAAGGAGTCCTACAACAAACTAGTGGTCTGTAATGGTAACTTTTAGGCCAATTCCTAGAAAGCAAAAAAAATTATTTCCTAATGGTCTTTTGTCAGCAGGGTGAAGAGAGTGATGTTTAACATATTGAAATTGGTGTTAGATTGACACTTTGGCATTAAAAGTTGTCTTTAAATCATACACCGCTTTCATTTATTTAGCGTCTGTGTGGGCAAACCATAAATGTAGCCCCAATTAGAGAAACGTGGTTAGCAAACTGTGTCAAAAGCCCAGTTTGTAAGCATTTCATTTCGAACCATGTACATGTGGAAATGCCACTGGAACGGTTATCCTCAGAACCGTTTGGTCTTGTGGAGGTAAGGAGGCCAGTGATTCAAAACATCATTCTTATGAAGCATTATGAAGCCTATACAGTGTTTAAATGGACGGGTTGGGATAGTGTAGTGGGTAACACTTCTGCCTTTTATGCTGTAGACTGGGGTTCAATCCCCTGCCTTGGTAACCACCCTACACTATATCAATAAGAGTCCTTGGGCAAGACTCCTAACACTGCCTACCTTTCATAATTTTACAAAGTATGTAAGTCACTCTGGATAAGAGCGTCTGCCAAATGCCATAAGTGTAAAACATTAGACACTTTCTAATGGCCGAAAAACAGCTATTCAACTTTAGTTCAAGGACCGTTAAAGAAAGAGGCACAAAGGAATCAAAGAAGCTTCACACAAGTGCCTTTATCCAGTGTTAAATCCCCTTTCTGACACCAAGTTTGAATCCCTTTACATTCTTTTTATTCTTCTTCCTGACAGGTATGCAAAAGACACCGAGTTCATCCTCTGCCTGATTAGCTTCCACAGTTAAAACAAGCTCATACAAAGTACATCCACCATCCTTTTACGCTTTGAGAGGAGCCTTTTAATTTTAGGCTGTGTTCACATTTCACGCCTCATTGCTCATCTTGTTGGTTCACATTCATGTATGTAAGAGACTCGCACCTGTCATTGATGTGAATGAACCTGTGTTGTGAAACAACCTGCATGCGCACATCCTAATCAATGTTGTCATGTGAATGAACCATGTGCTTCATGAACAACAAACTAACTAGCTGAACAAGACTACCACGGACATGATCTGCTCTGAGTGCTCTCAGCTGTTTATTATTAGATCAAGATGAAGGTGAAAAAGGGTCAGATGCTTCTGCAGCATTTACTGGCTCTACCTTAAGTGCTGCTGCCACATTAACACTGGATGCACATCAAGTCACTTCTAATCTGAACATTTTCATTAACATCACATGACCATGAATCGGATATCTTATCTAGGACAACATTTATATTACCAGGTTGAAGTGGCACACATCCGATTTTTGCCTTGTGACATGGATCTGATGTTTGAGCCGTGTGGACAGACAAGTCTGATCTATTCAAATACATTTATTGTTTCTGCACTGCGCATGCACCATCATTCAACATTACCTTGGCAGCAGTGCTTAACCTGAAGTTAACCATTCATGTGATGCTATTTATAGAGATACAAGCAGGCTGTGGGAATGTTGGGATGTAGAGATTGCAGGACTGCACTAGTTTATATGCAGCATGGTGGTTTATGGACTGGGTTCCTCTTGGAAAGATCAGGCTGGGCTCCAAAGTTGGACTTGCACGCACATGATATTTTTATTTGCACACAAAAACACGCAAGAGTGAAATAAAACGCTGAAAACCATAAAATAAACGGGTTGCAATGCAACTAAAATGACTGGGACTAACTAGGACTTCCAAGCATCTACGCAGTCCCCTGTGGATGTTCCTGGCTAAGCATCAGCCAGCTTGTGCTGGACACTCTAGCCCCGCCCCATCTGGCTAATTCAAACCATTCCCCAGGGCTAGTGAGGGGTTACAGAAAACAAACAATAACAAAACAACTTCAGGATAATAAACACAATACAAGTAATATACATAAGAAGCTTCCTTTTACCGGTAATTATATTAATTTATATCAATTTGCCCCTAACCCTTTTTCTGTCTTTCCCCACAGGTTCTCGGATCCCACCTCTCCCCTTCTACACACAGCTGTGGGCCAGTATAAGGGAAGGCACCCATGCTCCCCTGAGGATCAGGACAGAAGGATAAGGCAAGTATTTCTATGAACCTTTTAATGTCTTTTAGGCTCCAATCCATTGCCCCCCTGTTTATGCCCCAGTGTCCTTTCACAGTGTTTGTGATGGGACAGACTTACTGAGCCCATCACACGGGCCATTTCAGGTCACAGGTTTGTACACATTAATGTGAGATTTAAGCCACTTTCCTGTGCAAATGTGACTCAAGTCAGCAAAAATTCAGAATTGATCAATGAGGTTTGTCCACTGTTAGAAATAAAGGCTCTGTGCAGGTACATTTTTCGTTCATCAAGGTACAACCAGTATAAATGTTCCCTTAAAAAGGTACAGCAGTGGTTTTAAGGTCCAGTTGTGAACCTTAAATAAGTTTTTATTTCCCCACAGGGAAAGTATGTGTACCTTTTTCATAATCTAGTGCTTTAAAACAGAACGGTAGAATAAAAGTCTGTAGACGAGACGGGGTGTGGAGTCAGTACAAATTCGAAAATATCATTTCAGTGGATTATGGTTCCGTTATGTTCCCTGACTAAAGGTACTGAGACGTAGCCGTGAGGGAACCACCCCAGTGACAGTTAAGTACCTTTTTGTGTAATATCAACACAGCCAATGGAGCTCAGATCTGATGTGAAAAGTTCAGATTTGCATGTACACACATCAGATCTGAGACCAAAAAAAAAAAATAAAAAAATCAAAGCCTGGTAATGTGAACGAAGGAAATATAGACCCCATTTACATCTGGTCACTTCATGCATCTTGAGTATCAGGATTATATCTGGATGAGGCAAAGCCACATGAAATGCAAATGCACCCAAGGGACATTTAAAACATTCAAATCCAATAACTCAAACCAATTCAGCAGGTGGTCAGAGATCATTTTGAGCTACATGTTACAGCAACGTAAGCGCATCTGTCTCTCCAAGACACATTTAACCTTCGAAACCCCTCCTAGTACAACCAAAACCACTCCCAGTACAACCAAAACCACTCCCAGTATGACCAAAACCTCTCCCAGTACGACCAAAACCTCTCCCAGTATGACCAAAACTCCTCAAAGTCCAACCAATATTCCTCCCAGTACAACCAAAACCTCTCCCAGTACAACCAAAATTCCTCACAGTAGAATTGTAACTCCTCCCAGTACATCCAAAACCTCTCCCAGTATGACCAAAACTCCTCAAAGTCCAACCAATATTCCTCCCAGTACAACCAAAACCTCTCCCAGTACAACCAAAATTCCTCACAGTAGAATTGTAACTCCTCACAGTACGACCAAAACCTCTCCCAGTACGACCAAAACCTCTCCCAGTACGACCAAAACCTCTCCCAGTACGACCAAAACCTCTCCCAGTACGACCAAAACCTCTCCCAGTACGACCAAAACCTCTCCCAGTATGACCAAAACTCCTCAAAGTCCAACCAATATTCCTCCCAGTACAACCAAAACCTCTCCCAGTACAACCAAAATTCCTCACAGTAGAATTGTAACTCCTCCCAGTATGACCAAAACTCCTCAAAGTCCAACAAATATTCCTTCCAGTACAACCAAAACCTCTCCCAGTACAACCAAAACCTCTCCCAGTACAACCAAAATTCCTCACAGTAGAATTGTAACTCCTCACAGTACATCCAAAACCTCTCCCAGTACGACCAAAACCTCTCCCAGTACGACCAAAACTCCTCACAGTAGAATTGTAACTCCTCACAGTACGACCAAAACCTCTCCCAGTACGACCAAAACCTCTCCCAGTACGACCAAAACCTCTCCCAGTACGACCAAAACCTCTCCCAGTACGACCAAAACCTCTCCCAGTACGACCAAAACTCCTCAAAGTCCAACCAATATTCCTCCCAGTACAACCAAAACCTCTCCCAGTACAACCAAAATTCCTCACAGTAGAATTGTAACTCCTCCCAGTATGACCAAAACTCCTCAAAGTCCAACAAATATTCCTTCCAGTACAACCAAAACCTCTCCCAGTACAACCAAAATTCCTCACAGTAGAATTGTAACTCCTCACAGTACATCCAAAACCTCTCCCAGTACGACCAAAACCTCTCCCAGTACGACCAAAACCTCTCCCAGTACGACCAAAACTCCTCACAGTAGAATTGTAACTCCTCACAGTACGACCAAAACCTCTCCCAGTACGACCAAAACCTCTCCCAGTATGACCAAAACCTCTCCCAGTACGACCAAAACCTCTCCCAGTACGACCAAAACCTCTCCCAGTACGACCAAAACCTCTCCCAGTACGACCAAAACTCCTCAAAGTCCAACCAATATTCCTCCCAGTACAACCAAAACCTCTCCCAGTACAACCAAAATTCCTCACAGTAGAATTGTAACTCCTCCCAGTACATCCAAAACCTCTCCCAGTATGACCAAAACTCCTCACAGTAGAATTGTAACTCCTCACAGTACAAACAAAACTCCTACCAGTACAACTGAAAGTACTCCCAGTACATCCAAAACCTCTCCCAGTATGACCAAAACTCCTCAAGGTCCAGCCAATATTCCTCAAAGTCCAATAAATATTCCTTCCAGCACAACCAAAATTCCTCCCAGCACAACCAAAATTCCTCCCAGCACAACCAAAATTCCTCACAGTAGAATCGTAACTCCTCCCAGTCCAACCGAAACTCCCCATGCAGTACATCACTGGTCATGTGATCTGTGCGTGTGAAGAAGATAACCACAGAGGACGCACCTGGTTGGAGACTAGACTTGCAGCATGGACAGACACTACTGTACAAAACAAACTGCAGATCATTTACAGAAACTATAATGTATTCAAACAAAAATAGACTACATGGAGTCTGAATGGATAAACATTTTGTAACTGATTGCCTCATAACGAGTGGATTTGCATTTTGCGAGTCAGCCTCACTTCACAGCAATCGGATTGGGGTTCAACTAACCAGAGACAAATTTGTTTAAAAGGCTAAAATGTAATCAGGACACAGTCCAGATACTGGTCATATATAGTGACCAGGTGTAAACAGGGTCGTACAGGAGCTGTGTTTGTTGGACCAGTGTATCAGGTGGTTCTTTTCAGGAGTGTGATCTCTTCAGGCTGATGTCAGATTCAGGTCAGGTTACAAAGATAATGTAAACGACCAAACATCAAAATCAGAGTTCAGCAGTAAGTCAGATCTGGACCACTTTAACCTGCAGTCTGAACATAGCTGTACAAACAATGCCAAGACAGAAAGACTAGCTCTGAGCAAAAAATCAGAAAGTCTCTCCCTTGCCGTCCCTCTGTCTCCGTCTTTAGTGCAGCCATTCTCTCTGCATTGGGCACCGTCTCTTGCTCCTTTTACTGCCACGTTCCCTGTCTCCACCTTTGTCTTTGACTCCCATATGGTACTCTGTCATCTGCCGATTGTCCCAATCAGTGACAAAGGAAGCGTTGCTGTTTCTCTCGTGCATGATAATGTTCCATTTTCCTCAGGACGAAACAGATGTCCCCGCAGAACGGCAGCAGATTGCAGACTGTAATAGAGAACACTGTCAAGGTAATAACCTTGTTCTCCTCGCAGACAGGCAGAGGGACCTGAGCACCGTTCCCTCAAACCACACAGAGCAGAGGGGCTGGCAACAGGTTCAGCGTCAATTAAGACAGAAACTGACAAATCAAATCAATGGCTTGGCAAAATGAGAAGTCAGATGTTGTGTTTTCAAATCATTGATGTAGCTCCTCTTTGCATTTTGCCAAGTCGCATTGCACATATTGTTAACCTGTTGAACCCTTGAGCTGTTATTTAGTTAAATGTTAAGGCTTAAGATGAATTGATAACTTCTATAAAACTACTGTGTGAGTGATTGTAACTGAGAGTAAAGAAACGCTTTTGAAAGAACACCGATTTACTCACAAATCCCTTAATATTGTTGTAAATAATAGTATTAAATGTTATAAGCAGGGTCACTGTAACGTGGTTAATGATGGATCTGATGGAACAGGGCCCTCCCTAAATGAGGGGCCCTCCCAAAGCCTTGAAAATAGATTTTTATACTCTGTCAATGTAGAAATAAATGACAAAAACAACTGCATCTTTTATGATAATGTGTTTATCTACTGTTGTTTCCTGACTTTTTTTTCTTCCAAGTTTCAGGCCACCCTGACGGAGAAGCGGCTTGGATGGATGGGTGGATGGATGGATGGATGGATGTTTCAGGCCCAATTATCTCTTAACACGGCACTCCAGGTCAAAATGGAAAGAGCTTAGATTGTTCTGAGATTGTTCTGAACATGTTGACACATAATATGTGGGTATCATGTCGAATACCAGTGACTTTAAAGTTGATTTTAAGAAGACAGGCAAAAATCAAGGAAATGCCTTCAGACCCCAGAGGGTTACTCTGCCTGGGGCCCAAATTTTGGTGCTACACCTTTGGTTAAGAAATGTACATATAAGCTGCAGGCTTTTAGAAAATGCCTCTTTGAAAAACTGTAGTTTCCTCAAATAAGCTGGAAAAAGGTTCAGGATGAACTGACTGGGAATCAGATTTGGTCAGAGGAGGACCTTAATAGGTCAACACTGAACCAGCTTTTTGAAATTGGCCATTGATATTATGAATAACTTCCAATGATGTTAAAGAGGTCAATAAACTTAAAATAGACTTCAGACATTCATTAGAATCCTTAATATTTCCATGTGGGCTGACTAATTTCTGACTAATTAATGATTCTGATCTTATAGTTTATATGTTGTGGTGAAATCACTGCCTTTAACTATAGTGACTCTTTTTGAGCCAGATGAACTTTAGTCTCCGACTAAGGAGATTTAACAAAGATTCTACTTTAGTGCTTAGAACAGGGGTGAAGCATCTTCAGAGCCTTCCAGCCTCTGAGGTTTTATATCTTTTAGTTATTATTCTTGCACAGACCAAACTGTAGTTTGTTTATCTTCTTGATATTTGTTAAAGGTCATTAACTGGCAAGAGATGTCATGATGTGATGTGCAGTATAGCTTAGCCAAGAATAAATTATTTTATTTCCAGACTTTGCGATTGTTTTCTCTGAAGTCATTTAAATCAAGGGTTAAAATTTTCTTAATCACTCAGTGGGACATACTCCTCACTTGAGCGTCCTGGTTTGGCAGATACAAGTTGAATACAAATTGAACAAGTGTTTCTCAAACCATTGCGTTTTGGCACACAGGCCTCAATCAGTGTTAACAGAAAGCAGTACATTTTAAATACCCAGTAATGCTGGAGCCATGACTGAAACTGCAACACCCAAACCTTGTATCCCCTTATAATACAAATAAATCAGGCCAGCCGGTAGAAGGCTAACACACATTAAACTGGGTGTCCACCTTAAATTTAAGTGGGAACACTGGAAAAAACACTGGATTATAAGCACTCCACAGGATAATCTAAAGAGATGATTTTTTAAGACAGGACCAGTTATGGAAGAAAGGAAAAGAAAGAAAGAAAGAAAGAAAGAAAGAAAGAAAGAAAGAAAGAAAGAAAGAAAGAAAGAAAGAAAGAAAGAAAGAAAGAAAGAAAGAAAGAAAGAAAGAAAGAAAGAAAGAAAGAAAGAAAGAAAGAAAGGAAAAGGAAAGAAAGAAAGGAAAAGGAAAGAAAGAAAGAAAGGAAAAGGAAAGAAAGAAAGGAAAAGGAAAGAAAGAAAGAAAGGAAAAGGAAAGAAAGAAAGGAAAAGGAAAGAAAGAAAGGAAAAGGAAAGAAAGAAAGAAAGAAAGAAAGGAAAAGGAAAGAAAGAAAGAAAGAAAGGAAAAGGAAAGAAAGAAAGAAAGAAAGGAAAAGGAAAGAAAGAAAGAAAGAAAGAAAGGAAAAAGAAAGAAAGAAAGAAAGAAAGAAAGAAAGAAAGGAAAAAGAAAGAAAGAAAGAAAGAAAGGAAAAAGAAAGAAAGAAAGAAAGAAAGAAATGAAAAGGAAAGAAAGAAAGAAAGAAAGAAATGAAAAGGAAAGAAAGAAAGAAAGAAAGGAAAAGGAAAGAAAGAAAGAAAGAAAGTAATAGGAAAGAAAGAAAGAAAGAAAGAAAGTAAAGGGAAGGAAAGAAAGAAAGAAAGAAAGGAATAGGAAGGAAAGAAAGAAAGAAAGAAATGAAAAGGAAAGAAAGAAAGAAAGAAAGAAAGGAAAAGGAAAGAAAGAAAGAAAGAAAGAAATGAAAAGGAAAGAAAGAAAGAAAGAAAGAAATGAAAAGGAAAGAAAGAAAGAAAGAAAGAAATGAAAAGGAAAGAAAGAAAGAAAGAAAGAAATGAAAAGGAAAGAAAGAAAGAAAGAAAGAAAGAAAGAAAGAAAGAAAGAAAGAAAGAAAGAAAGAAAGGAAAAAGAAAGAAAGAAAGAAAGAAAGGAAAAAGAAAGAAAGAAAGAAAGAAAGAAAGAAATGAAAAGGAAAGAAAGAAAGAAAGAAAGGAAAAGGAAAGAAAGAAAGAAAGAAAGAAAGGAAAAGGAAAGAAAGAAAGAAAGAAAGAAAGGAAAAGGAAAGAAAGAAAGAAAGAAAGAAAGGAAAAGGAAAGAAAGAAAGAAAGAAAGAAAGAAAGAAAGAAAGGAAAAGGAAAGAAAGAAAGAAAGAAAGAAATGAAAAGGAAAGAAAGAAAGAAAGAAAGAAATGAAAAGGAAAGAAAGAAAGAAAGAAAGAAATGAAAAGGAAAGAAAGAAAGAAAGAAAGAAAGAAATGAAAAGGAAAGAAAGAAAGAAAGAAAGAAATGAAAAGGAAAGAAAGAAAGAAAGAAAGAAAGAAAGAAAGAAAGAAAGAAAGAAAGAAAGAAAGAAAGAAAGAAAGAAAGAAAAGACAGAGCGATCGACCCGACCAACCCATCCTCTTTCTCTCTCCCTCTCTCTCTCTCTCTCTCGCCCTCTCTCACTGTCGCTCTCTCTCGTTTAACTGAACTACAGAACAGCATCTCCCCAAAGAGAAATTCAGGCTGAGAGTGCAATTCGTGCTTCCAGACCCCTGTAGAATTAATCCTGGCCTAAGTCCAGCCTGAAGCCAGCCGCCTTTTGCGACTGTCAGGACGGATGAATCGGCTTTAACATCGGCCTGATTATGTTCAGTGACTATAGAACAGAATCAGGCCAATTCACACAGCCATGAAGGTCGATTCCTCATTGACGAGTAACATGGATGACTATGAACTGCAGTGTGTGCCTGAAACAGCTGCTTAATTGCTAAATGCAGACTGTTAAATATCCTGAAAGGCATTATATAACCCAGCATTATACATCTCCAGTCCTGGAAATGAAAACTAACAGTCTCATTTAAACCTTGGTGTTTTCATCATGGTCTTTTTCTGACTGCCTGAGACCCTCAAGTACCAAGCAATTAAACCACTTATACTGCCTAATGATAAAGCGCCAACACCCTTTATGAATGTACTCTAGCGGCTGCATATCTGTTTACATCCTGTATAGTTCTGTCTATTGATCTACACTGCTAACCTGTTCACCTAGTTTCTGGGTGCTGAATATGTCAAGGTGCCATGACATAACTGCTGCACCCATTGAGGTCATTGAAGGTACAGTAGGCAAATAACACCCCTGTTTGCCTTTCACTTCACAGAAATGGTAAAGGCGCAACAGCTTCTGAATTTTTCCTCTTTTAGTACTCGGCGAACTCCAGCCTGAATGTCTATTCTTTAACCGAGGATTGACTGAATTACTGAAGAAAATATTTGATGGAATTAAGTCTAGGAAAATAACAAATGTGACAAAAATCGGTTTAGTACATCTGTTACATGCCAGAAAGGCTGTCTGTTTTTCTCCTTTCCACACCCCCTTTTTCCTTGCTCTCTTAGTCCTTAGGTGATTAACAGCAGTCCCTGGGTCTGACCAATGAAAGGGGCTGTTTCTGGAGTGAAGGCGGGGCTTCTGGTTCAGAGGTGGCTCGTGCTGGAAGAAAGGAGAGAGAGAGCTGGGGAGAGGAGGCCTTGTTTGTTTGTTGTTTGTGGCTAAGCTGCTCATTATTGCTTGTGGAGTTAATGTGATTATGTGCCAACCTGCTGTTTACTATCTCAGTGTGGGCAGGTTAGTAAAGAACCCAGCAGTATTGATAGTGAGATGGTTAAGTGTAGGGTAAGGGGCGAGTGCCACACGTTTTTTCCCCCATCTCCAGGCTTTTTATTTGATTGTTTTGTTTTAAAACATTACATTATGAAAAGGTTCCTGTATGCACTTTTCTACTGAGAAAAAAAAAAAAAATTACGGTTCAAAACTGGACCTTAAAACCACTGTTGTACCTTTTTTTCAGAAATATTTTACTTGGTTTTCCAAATACAACTCAGAGATTATGTATCCGTTGTAATTAAGCTCAGGTTGAGATTCATATAAAAAGAAAAAGACAAATATCAAAGGGGAAAAACAGGCAACAAAAAAAGTAAATAAATAAGATAATGTAACAGACAGTTATGTGGACATAGTATAAGCCTTCAACTAAAAACTGACTCCTACATTCTTTACATACTGTTACCGGATGGGAGTAAGGAGGAACAGTCAGAAGTTCATCCTACTTGTGTACTTACATGGGCCCAGTCCCACAGACTGACCGATGTGATAGATATATCTGATATATCTGTAGTTGGTCACAAATAGCAGCTTTAAATTCACCTGAGAGCAACTCACTATTCAACTGAACGAGATGTAAAGGAGCTTTAATGTATCCCATTTCGAGCCCCTGACAGATGGCATGTGATCCACAATATGACTGGTCCGAAAACGGTAATACATCCACTAAAATTAAAGACTGCGCTGCCCCAGTATCCCTTATAAATTCACCAGCATCCGACAAGCGAACAAAACCATCCAACACAAGGCTGGTACGACGGGTCTAGATCGGTCTTTCTTGGGGACATATCAGAATGCAACGGTCCTACCAAAGCTAGTCCTTTAACAGGTGGCTTATTAGGACATACACCTTGATTAGTCTGCCTTTCTAGCTTTTTCCTTAAGCACTAAGCAATGCACCGCAATGTGCCCAGGCCGATGACAATAATAACACTCCTTATTCTCTTGAGACTGAGCGGTTATGCTGTAGACCTGCCTTCAGACACATGCTCTACACCCAGCCTGAAAACCTGTTTATGCGTGAGAACAAACTCATCTGCCCAAACCGCTGCTTGTGAGGCAGTACTAACCACTCACTCATTTAAATATACAGCGACACGCTCAGGAAGACCATTTAACTCCTGTAAAAATGTAAATAAAACAATGATGGGAAAATAATTTAAACCCTAGACATAATTGAAAATAGTACAAGGACAACATATCAAAAGTTAGAAATGTTGGGACAGGGGCAACAAAGTCTGGTAAAGTTGGATAATGATAAAAGAAAACACCTGGTGGTTAAGAGTCTATCAGAAGTAAATATGGGGAGGGGTTCACCACTCTGTGAAAGACTGAGTGGGCAAATAGTGCAGCAATTCAAGAATAACTTGTCAAAGTAAAATGGCAAATAACAAGGATTTCATCACTGAGTGGTACATACTCTCAATAGAAGATTCAGAGAAATATAAGGGACAAGACCAAAAACAAATACTGGGTGGCCGTGATCTTCAGACTCTTAGGCATCACTGCGTTAAAACGGACATGATTCTGGAAAGGAACTCACTGGATGGGTTCAGGAACACTGTCTGTCAACTGATTATCACTGCAAGTTAGTCAAGTGAAAGTTAAAACTCTAAAATGCAAATAAGAAATCATATATAAACAGGACCTAGAAATGCTGCCACCTTTTCTGGGCTCAAGCTCATTTAAGATGGACTTGGGCAAAAGTGTTCTGTAGTCCGACGCATCAAATTTTTGGTTTCTTTTTGGAAATCATGGACACCATCTTCAGGGCAAACGACAACCTGGCTTGTTAGATTCAAGTTAACATGCATTATGGTATAGGGGTGCCCTGCTGCACATGGCATGGGAGACTTGCACATTTATTACCACATTCTGCACACATTACAACAGCATGGCTCTATAGTAACAGTGTCCAGGTGCTAAACTGGCCTGCTTGCAGTCCAGAACTGTCACCCATTGAAAACACTTGGCGCATTATGAAATGAAAAATTATGACAAAAGGTGTCGCCGAACTGTCAAGTTACTGAAATCCTATATCAAGCAAGAATGGGAAAACATTTCACTTTCAAAACTGTACTACAGTAACTGGTGTCCTCAATTCCCACTTTAAAACTTAGTGTGTTGTAATGCAAAACAGAGGTAAACTTTTTAGAACTTGTTGCAGGCATCAAAAAACATTGCACATACAGTATTGTGCATATATTGCATATACTGTATGTCTTTATGTGCAAAAATATGTACATCTATTTTTCCTCTGGGTCCCTTAGCCAATGCAACAGCATAACATTTGAGAATACAAATGAATACAAATCAAAGGCTTTAGCCGACCATCCTAACATTATTCCTCTTAAACAGACACGCATTCAGCTCTGGGTCCTCATTATTCACCACCACTGAAATTTTATCTCATGAGTTTTCAACATTAACATTATCATGAAAATGAACACCCAAAAGTAATAAAAGGGGAAGGTGGAGATTGTGTGTGTGCAGCGTCTGGGGTTTTGAAAATGCTGTTAGACAAAAACTCTCATTAGTCACAGCACTATTTTCATTGTGGATAAATGTAACATCATTATGCCAGTTATAGTGAAATATGCTGTCCCTGCATAAAACAATAGAAACAGGTGGTTAAAACTGAAGTTAAGACTCTGAGGTTGTCTACCTGTCTAGATGTTTGAGATACTGTTTCCTTATCTGTTCTTAGTATGTGGATATGATTTTGAAGTTAAGCACTGTTGCTCTAATAGTGTCTGTCCTAACTGAAGTTGTCATGGTGACTAAACAAGTCAAATTTCACATGTATGATGTTTCTGCAATAAGGTTCTTGATCTACGTTCCAGATTGAAGTGGAATTAGAGTCTTAGCGTCTTGAGCTCACATTACTACATATATTTTTTTCTCCTTATGCATTTTCTGAAATTCCACTTTTGCAGGCCTAAAAAGAAATCTTCCACACTTGTGCAAGAGCCCTGAATAAATTGGCCCTCCAAAAGGGCAGAGTTATCACTCATTGAGAAACTATGCTTGCCGGGTTCAAGGGTTCAACTTGCAACCTATAATCTTGGTGAGTGAAGTTGCGTCTTCACCAAAATCACTAAATATCCTTAAAAAAAAACTTTCTGAAAAAACACGGGGAGCTCTCCAGACTGAAAATTAAAGTACTTAATCTGACCTTTGTGAAGACTCTTAGCTCTTCTATCAGATCTTACATGCAGAAGTGCAGCTCTTACACATGTCAGACCTCTTTAAGATTCTGCTGAAGTCCTCTAATTTGGTAGGTATAAACACATGCAGCATCACTTCCCTGGGCTGTTTCATCTCTTCTCTCTTGGATGCTTTCACCTGTGGATCTGAAGCAGATCAAGGTCACTAATGTATTTCATCAAGCGTCTTCATTACGTTTGTTTTTGAGTATGTTTTTCAGTACTTCGCATTATTGAAACTGATACCTACTAAGTAACCTAGAATGAAGCAGTTGTTGGTGTAAGTGAGTGCACTGCACCTCATCAGTTACATCATTAAAGTCTAGCTGATATTAACTGAAGTGCATTAGCTAGCTATGTCAGTGATTACCTTGGATTGAGTAGTGCTGCAGTGAATGAGAGTGGGTTTTGATCCATACCAGAAGATCACTTCGGTGCAGCTACAATTAAAGTACATTTCATAGTTTTGATCTCTTAACAGTCTCTGTAGCACAGTCACAGCAGGAATCACAATAAAGCTTATGGCTTTTTGGAGTCTTTTTGGCTGGTTGAGCTGTAGTTGAATGGACTTTAAACATGTTTAGATTTTGCCATGTTTCAATAAAGGGCCTTTATACTTCTTTTAAGGCAGTGTGACCAGGAATTTCTTTGCATATTATATATATAATCAGAATCAAGCTTTATTGTCCAGGTATGCTACACATACAAGGAATTTGGTTTTGGTTACAGGAGCTCACAGTGCACAGTATCAAACAGACATTCACATGTAGTGAATAAGATAAAATGAATAGAAAATAGAACAAGATAAAATCAAATAAAAACATGCCTTCCTACCATCACTCACACACACACACACACACACACACACACACACACACACACAGTCATATCTGTAAACCTTACAATGTGCAAAGTATGGGTCTAAAGTTAAAGTGCTGAGTGCAGCACCAGTTAAAGGGTGTATAGTGGCAGAGAAAGGGATCAATGAGGTGGCAGTCAGATCAGTGGGGTAATATGGCAGGTGAGTAAGATGCTAGAAAAAACACTGATTTGAGACGGCAGATCCATAGGATGGAGTTGAACTTGATACTATATACCAGAATATGTAGAAGTGCAATTTGAAGCTGGAATAGTGTTTTTGTGATGTGATGGCTTTGGGGAAGAAGTTCCTTTGTTTTATAAACTTATAAACTAAACCAAAAAAAGAACAGAGTGTAGAAAATCATTAGATTAGATCATCATTTTTAAATACATTGTATAGATTAAAAGAATCCCAAAAGTCTGAATCCCTAAACAGGATCTTCATCGTCTTCAGTCTTTTCAGGTCTGTTTTTATTTTTTTTTAAACATTCTCGCTTGAAACAAAGTTGATCAATAGTCATGCTGCATCTCAATTTCCAGAGTTTTGACTTCACTATACAGACTTAACCAGAAGAAATCATGATTGTCATTTCATTAAAAATAACAATACAAATTTCATATTCATGTCAATGTTGAGTCCATTAGCTTTAACTTTGTCCCACTCTTCTAGAGATCGGTAACAGTTTTAAACAAAAGTGCTCTAAACTTTCCTTATCTTGCCAGTTTCGCATGGGGCGCAAGATTGTCTCAACAAAGCAGCCCTACTTCACCAAAGCTCTAAGGAAGTCTCCTCACTGCTATTAACCAAGAGGAATCTCTCAGCTTTTCTGATGTTTTTATTTAAAAAGACTATTTTCTTCCTCTGTAAGCTTCCTAAAATCAATAATTTTTCCGTTCAATTCATTGATTATTAAAACGTAGATGTATTTGAATCTTTTATCCAGTCTATATCTAAACTTCTGTGGTTGTTAAGTGGTACTGATGTTGCCACATCCTAGCATGCAATACTTAGTGTTGTTTTTTTGCTTTATTTTTGTGACCTCTGCAGTGCTTCTGATTGACACACCATGTGAAATACAGCCTCTGCAGATGGATCTGTCTATGAATAATTTCCCAAAATACTGTGAAACTGAGCAGCTACGCTAGCTTGTCCTACACGGTCTCTCCACAGCTTTAAAAAGGCCATTTTAAACTCGTGGTATGAGTGTTTACACCTCACAAGTTTATTCACTCAGAGTAAAGTTTACCTACTTTGGAAGCAAACGTAGACTTTTTCACCTCCGTTTTGCTAGCCTACGTGTCTCCACCTGTACAGAGGATGTTTAATTGTGTGCACTTCAAAACCAACTAAAACCACAGTGTATGTCTCACAGGAATCTGCCAAGGTGGAAAGTTTGAAGTGACCAATGTCTTGGCATCTGATGGCCAGAGCATCAGCAGTGCTTTACTGTGACAAACACTCATTCACTGCCAGCTTGAGTCATTTGTTCATCAGTTTTGCAGTGTCCACTTGGCTTAAGTGGTATCCGCTAATATTGGATGTTGGTACCTGTGTATCTATTTTTCGGAGGTTGAGTACGAGTAAATGAGCAGAGCATGCAGCCGATACCTAATACCAGTATCAGTACTGATGCGTCTCTAATCATCATGATTTAAGCGTACAGAAAGATTCTTCATTCATTAAAATCATTAAGGCACGTTTTAGATACAGTGGCAGCAGCAATGCATTTTGCATTCTGTCTCTCCTCCAGGTCCCAGTGGTCTAGTGTCCACTTTATATGCTAAATGTCAGGCACCCTCTGGCTCAGACAGAGGAACTCTATTTCCCAGAGCTCCCTGGGAGACCATGTGACTGACACCTCTACAATCCACCAATCAGAATCAGAATATTTTATTGATCCCAGAGGGAATTCACGCTCACCTGAGTATTGATCTGTTACACCTGTCTAACTTGTCATGTGACTAGTAACATGTTCAAATTGTGCTGTGTCAATATTTTGTGTGACCACCATTATTATCTAGCACTGCCTGAACCCTCTTGGGCATGGAATTCACCAGAGCTGCACAGGTTGTTACTGGAATCCTCTTTTGTTGGTGGAAGTTGGACACCTTGCACTTGTCCTCCTTCCACTTGAGGATGCCCCACAGGTGCTCAATTGGTCTTAGGTCTGGAGACATACTTGGCCACTCCATCACCTTTACCTTAGTTGTCATCTTGGAGGTGTGTTTGGGGTCATTATTGTGCTGGAAAACTGCCATGCATTTCCAAAGGGAGGGGATCGTGCTCTGCTTCAGAACGTCACAGTACATGTCAGAATTCATGTTTC
Organism: Pygocentrus nattereri; assembly: GCF_015220715.1. NCBI lineage: Eukaryota > Metazoa > Chordata > Actinopteri > Characiformes > Serrasalmidae > Pygocentrus > Pygocentrus nattereri. The sequence goes on from NC_051221.1 coordinate 7,485,103, forward strand.
CCTCAGCGAACCGCAGCGCCCCAGTGCCGGCAGCACTCATGCAGCTCCAGACCATGATACTACCACCACCATGCTTGACTGTAGGCAAGAGACAGTTGGTGTCCAGCATGTGTGGTACCGAGACATCTGAGCCATCGGAACCTTGTAACTCTAACAAGTTGCATGACACCAGCGAGGGACAATGACATAATTGGGCACAATGGACACGTTCACTGTGAGGTGGACTCACTTGTGTTGCCAGCTATTTAGACATTAATGACTGTTGTTATTTTCAGAGGACAGTAAATCTGCACTGCTATACAAGCTGAACACTGACTACTTTAAGCTATATCCAAGTTACATTTCTATAGTGTCGTCCCATTTAAAGACATAAAATATTTGCAGAAATGTGAGGGGTGCACTCACTTTTGTGAGATACTGTATGTTCATTGCTTTTATCATAAGAAAACCACATATCTCCTAAGTGGTAACTTTACAGGAGAAAGGGACAAAAACAAACTTTACTTTTCATGGAAGGCAATGGAACCACAATTTTTTCCAAGTAATATGAACATGCATGTAAAAAACTGTCAAACAAAAAAATGGCAGTGGAGATACAAGGTTCTCTTCTTTAATTAGTAGAACTTAATTTAAGTTCTTGAACTTACCATGTGCTTGCCTGGCTTATAAAATAATTATATTAATTATATTAAACAGGATTTGTTATACCCACAGTTAAAGTCCAGTTTGGGTTTTACTATAATAGTTTCAAATTGTAGTTTTTACCTGAATCCACCTTGAGCAGTTATGTCGATTATATGCCTATTCAAGCTTGTGCACACTAGAGACAACAGCATGGTAAAGAGCCTGAATCGTGCAGCTATAGCGTAATAAAGAGTATCTGTATAAAAAGCTTGGTACGTTTTAATATTGTGACAGGTTCTGCTAAGACAAATGAGGTCAGGTGAGGAGCCCATGTATGAAATGTCCAGGGGTCCCAAGAGTTCCAGTGTCCCTGTAAATAATATCTCTGAAATAGTGAATGAAACATCTAAAATACCTTGCACTGAAAACTACACTGTATAAGCATCGAATACAGATTAACACAATATATTAATGTAACATTCTATGATCCCAGACCTTTCGACAACTGCATAAATTCTTTATATGAATATATTATCCTACTCATTTTGTTGCATGAAAATAGATATGCTGATCATAAGTTATAGGCCTAATGACTTCATCTAGATGCCAGTCAGCACAGGAAAAACAAACGTTACCTCCTTCTTTGCTTCTTCATGAATAAGTGGTTTAATTGTGAGCCAATTCAAGCATAAATAATTTAACACCAGTTAAGAAAATTGATCTTAACATGCAGCTGTTGATAGAACAAGCAAAGAATATAATGGTGCGCTTTATCAAAGTGTTTTCTGGTGCATACACAGTTCGAAACGCGGGAAATGCAAACATCCATTCTCTCGTACAGTAAACACTGCATTATAATTAGAGTTGTGCAGATTTATGAAGTCTTTGCTTAAACCAAATGTACAGATCCTTGAAATAGTTCATGATGCAATTAATGCACAAAGCCGGAAATCGTCCCATGAGTTCAACTCATTTCCATATTACGTTCAAAATTGGTTGCTGATGTCTGGCCTCATAACAACCAGCACATAGTATCTGTATAAACTGCATAGTAACACTTGGGCATCAGCCAGTTATGCTGTTTTCCTATAGTTATAGGCAAAAGTTCTGATACTTTGTTACCCCCTTTCACCCTGTTCTTCAGTGGTCAGGACCCCCACAGAGCAGGTACTATTTGGGTGGTTGATCATTGTGAGCACTGCAGTAACCCTGACGTGGTGGTGGTGTGTTAGTGTGTGTTGTGCTGGTCTGAGTGGATCAGATACAGCAGTGCAGCTGGAGTTTTTAAACACCTCAGTGTCACTGCTGGACTGAGAATAGTCCACCAACCAAAAATATCCAGCCAGCAGCGTCCTGTGGGCAGCGTCCTCTGACCACTAACAAAGGACTAGAGGATGACCAACACAAACTGTGCAGCAGCAGATGAGCTGTCGTCTCTGACTTTACATCTACAAGGTGGACTGACGAGGTAGGAGTGTCTAATAGAGTGGACAGTGAGCGGACAGTGTTTAAAAACTCCAGCAGCACTGCTGTGTCTGATCCACTCAGACCAGTACAACACACTTACACACCGCCACCAGTGTTACTGCAGTGCTGAGAATGAACCACCACCCAAATAGTACCTGCTCTGTGAGGGTCCATGGGGGTCCTGACCACTGAAGAACAGGGTAACAGAGTATCAGAGAAACAGATGGACTACAGTCTGTAACTGTAGAACTACAGAGTGCAGCTATACAGTAAGTGGAGCTGATAAAGTGGACAGTGAGCGTAGAAACAAGGAGGAGGTCAGAATGTTACGCCTGATCTGTGTATATAGTGGAGTGCTTACATAAAAACAAGCATCTACATATTTATTCTTTTCTGATTGTGGCTCAAACCATGACTCATTAGATTGTAATGATTTATTTTCTCATGACAAAATAATCACATACTTTTGCAATAAATGAGACGTTATTCTGAGATCTACTAAAGGAAGTATTTTATTTTTATAAGTTAATTACTTTCGGCTTAACACGTTCATGTTTGGCTGGCGGAACGATCTGAACTCCGAGCTGAGCTCAACATTGTGCCGAGTGCATGTGAAAAACGTGATATTGTAAAATCAGTGCACACAAGGTAATAACATAACAGGAGCTGCACAGCTAAAACAGTTTCAATGTGTGCTTTTAACAGTAGTTTGGAAAAAAACAGTCAAATCATTAGACAAAGTTTAGACAAAACTGCTCAAGACACACTGAAAAGTAATGTACAACAGATGTGGGTTATTTGGGTTCATTTGGATTCACTGGGTTTGTTTCTCTTCTTCATCACATTGAGAAGTGTGTCAAAAACTCTTCTCTCTAGCAAACAATTGCACCCACATTGGCACCAAAGATAATCAGTCAGTATTTGAAGTGTTTACTAACATATTACATCATTGCAAACTCACCCCTTATGTACCTCTTTCTTTTTACTGTGATTTCTTTGACCCTTCATTTTACGACGTTTGAAATTTGACGTTGTGTCCGTCTCCTGGGTTTCATTACACTGTCCTCCAGCAGAGTTTAGCTCCAATACTAATTTAATGCACTCATCCAGCTGATCTTCAGCTGATTCTGAGCAGGTTCAGTGATTACAATCAATATCTAATTTAGCTGAGCATTTACCATTTAAACAAAAGGAAATTAATATTTGGTAGTTCTCTCACATTCAGCCTTAATTAGAACAGGGTAATATATCCCTTAGCACACGCACCAAGATCCTGAAGGTATTTTATGTTGGAGGTGGCTTTATAAGTGTGACATCATGCAGTGCTAGGCTGAGCTTTCCTGAGGCCTGAAATAAAACCTAACCCCTCCCATTGATTAAAACTGTGATGGTATGTCTACATCCTCCGCCACAGTACCGTTAAATTCCCTTTACCATCATCTGCTTTAATAATGTTAACCCGGCAGTTTACATGTCATGTTATGTACTTTATTGATCCTACAAGGGAAATATCATTTTGCTGCCTATCTACACCCAATTTAGGAGCCGCACTGTGTTGCCAACAACCCTGCACAGTGAAGGGTTAAGTGCCTTGTCCAAAAGCACAACCAGAAACACCCAGGATTTGAACCCACAACCTTCTGCTTGTTTGCTCACCTCCAGCCACTTTATGAAAAAAATCTTAATTCAGGTTGTGCTCCCGTGTATAAAGTGAGCTCCATAAAAGACATGGTTTGAAAAATTTGGTGTGGAGGTCTGTACAAAACCCTGACCCCCACCGACCACTGCCTGGGGATGAACTGGAGTGTTGATTATGACACAGGCCTTCTCGTCCAACATAAGTGCCTGACCTCACATGCTCTTTTCACTGAATGGGCACCAACTCCCACAGGCACACGGCAAAGTCTTGTAGAAAGCCGTCCCAACGAAGCGGAGGCTGTTACAGCCAGAAACATGAGTGCCCATGGTTTTGTAATAGGATGTCCAACAAGCTTATGTAGGTGCGATGTTCAGGTGTCCGCATACTTTTGGCCATGCAGTATACAAACCCAATTCCAAAGACATCTTATATAACATCTGAAGTAGTGATTTGTAAATCCATTTTGACCTGTATTTAAAAAGGAGGCAGTACATTAAAGTCAAGACATTAAATGTTTGATCTGATCAACTTCATTTCTTTTTTTTTTTGGAAGTATACAATCGTTCTGAGATTAGAAACACTTAAATATTTAGAAAACGCTGTAAAAGAGGCGATGTAATCATGCTTGGGTAGAAATCTATAGGCATCCAGGAAAGGCCTAGTTCTTTATAAGCATGAATGGGCAGATGCTTGCAATTATTCACTCATTTTGAATTTGATGCCTGCAACGCGTTCCAAAGAAGTTGGGACAGGGGCAACAAAAGACTGGGAAAGTTGAGGAATGCTCAAAAAACACCTGTTTGGAACATTCCACAGGTGAACAGATTAATTGGAAACAGGTGAGTGTCATGATTGGGTATAAAGGGAGCATCCCTGAAAGGCTCAGGTGTTCACAAGCAAGGATGTGAACAACTGTGAGCAAATAGTCCAGTTTAAGAACAACGTTTCTCAAGGAATTTAGGGATTTCATCATCAAAAGATTCAGAGAATCTGGAGAAATCTCTGCAAGTAAGCGGCAAGGCAGAAAACCAACACTGAATGCCCGTGACCTTCGATCTCTCAGGCGGCACTGCATTAAAAACCCACATCATTCTGTAACGGATATTCCCACATGGGCTCAGGAACACTTCAGAAAACCACTGTCAGTGAACTCAGTTCGTCGCTCCGTCTACAAGTGCAAGTTAAAACTCTGCCATGCAAAGCGAAGCCAGATATCAACCCCACCCAGAAACGCCGCCGGCTTCTCTGGGCCGAGCTCATCTGAGATGGACTGACGCAGAGTGGAAAAGTGTCCTGTGGTCTGACGCGTCCATGTTTCACACTGTTTTTGGAAATCATGGACGTCGTGTCCTCCAGGCCCAAGACTAAAAGGACTGTCCGGATTGTTATCAGGGCAAAGTTCAAAAGCCAGCATCTCTGATGGTGGGGGGGGGGGTGTTAGTGCCCATGGCAGGGGTCACTTGCACATCTGTGAAGGCACCATTAATGCTGAAAGGTACATACAGGTTATGGAGCAACATCTGCTGCCATCCAAGCAGCGTCTTTTTCAGGGACGTCCTGCTTATTTCAGCAAGACGACGCCAAGCCACATTCTGCACGTGTTACAACAGCGTGGCTTCGTAGTAAAAGAGTGCGGGTACTAGACTGGCCTGCCTGCAGTCCAGACCGTCTCCCATTGAAAATGTGTGGCGCATTATGAAGCACCAAATATAACAACGGAAACCCCGGACTGCTGAGCAACTGGTAGTTTCAACAATTAGTGTTTCAACAAAGCTTCAACAATTAGTGTCCTCAGTTCCCAAATGCTTACTGAGTGTTGACATCCCCCTGCCCCAACTTCTTTGGAACGTGTTGCAGGCATCAAATTCAAAATGAGTGAATATTTGCAAAAAACAATAAAGTTTCTGTTTGAACATTAAATATCTCGTCTTTGTAGTGTATTCAATTGAATATAGTTTGAAAAGGATTTGCAGTACATAGTACATAATATTATCAAAATTCTGGAAATCCTTAGAAATATCTGTGCCAAAAAAGCAAGGCCAAAAACCACAACTGAATGCAGTGACCTTCAACCCTTCAGGCAGCGCTGCCTTAAAAATCAGCATGCTTCGATGATAGGCATCAACATATGGGCTTGGGAATACTTTGACAAGCTGTTGTCAATAAACACTGTCCATTCCTGCATCCACAAATGTGTTCATACTACACAATGCACAGTGGGAGTCATACTTCACCAACGTCAAGAAACACTGACGACTTCTCTGGATTTGAGCTCATGTGAAATGGACTGATGCACGGTAGAAACGTGCACTGTGGTCTGACGAGTCAACCTTTCAGATTGTTAATGGAAATAATGGATATTATGTTCTCCAGGCCATTGAAGAAAGGACCATCCAGTTTGTTACCAGCATAAAGTTCAAGATTAAGATTAAGTGACCCTTATTAGGTGAAATTTTCACCACATGTACGCTAGTGGGCACACTTGCCCAGAGTGTTGGGCAGCCCAATGTACAGTGCCCGGGGAGCAGTTGGGAGTTAGGTGCCTTGTTTAAGGACACCTCAGTCATGTACTGTCGGCTCTGGAGATTGTCATTGTCTGGAGGGTATTAGAGGGTGACCTGCACATCTGTGAAAACAATATTAATGCTGAAAGAGATACACACACATTTAGGAACAATGTTCAGAAAAATGCCAAGAAATATTTTGCACATTACAGTATGTATTAATGTAACTATCTCCTGTTGAAAGCCTTATGAAGTGCAATTAGTAAAGCAAACTGGGTTGTGCAGTGAAGACTTGCATCACAGAACAAATGGAATGCTTTCAAACCTGGATCAGTCAGTAAAGGTCAAGTTAGTAAAAATGATTTAACACCGCAGTAAACAGTCCTGTCCCAACTTTTTATGGAGAGTTTTGCAGGCATCATATTTAGAATAAGTACATATTTATAAAAACAATGAAGTTCATAAGATAAAACATCACGTTGTGTTTTTGTGCTGTTTCCAATTTGCTACAGCTCAAATAGAATTTACTACTCACTGTATTTCACAAACAGCCCCATTTTTTGAAAGTGTTTGTACATAAATAAAAACTAAATAAAAGCCGTACTCTACATGTTTGGAAGTTTCTTTTTTTTCTTATTTTTCTGTGATTGTTTTTAGCAGGTGCAGTTGAATAATACAGAAAGTGGGCAGGATGTAGCCCCCTCAGCACCCCTTCATCCCACCCACTCTATTAAATAATTAACAGCGATTGAGAGTGATGTTTACGTTATAACTCGATTCTAGTAAAACAGCTTTCTGCTATAAACCTCCTGCATAAAACCCAGTCAAAATGCTTCGCTCGGCCTCTCTCTCTCTCTCTCTCTCTCTCTCTCTCTCTCTCTCTCTCTCTCTCTCTCTCTCTCTCTCTCTCTCTCTCTCTCTCTCTCTCTCTCTCTCTCTCTCTCTCTCTCTCTCTCTCTCTCTCTCTCTCTCTCTCTCTCTCTCTCTCTCTCTCTCTCTCTCTCTCTCTCTCTCTCTCTCTCTCTCTCTCTCTCTCTCTCTCTCTCTCTCTCTCTCTCTCTCTCTCTCTCTCTCTCTCTCTCTCTCTCTCTCTCTCTCTCTCTCTCTCTCTCTCTCTCTCTCTCTCTCTCTCTCCTTTCCTCCTTCACTTCCTTCCTTCACACCAGGTTTGGTTATGCGTTGCAACATCAGTAATTCTTCCATCCCTCACTCTCCTCTGCACCCCTCCGAATGAAGCTGGGAATACATCCTCCTCATCCTCGCACAGACACGTTTCTGCAAAGAAGGAACACACGCATGGCTGGGCGATTTCTCATGTAAACCAGAGGAAATGGAATCAAGCTTCTTTTCCTTTTTCCCCCCCCAGGGGTCTCTCATGCCGATGGAGTATAAGCTCATGCGATTTTGTCATTGGGCCTGAGACCGTCAAGGTTTAACGTTTCATCACTTTCAGTTTTCACGGAGCAGGTGTTTCAGCTCCCTGACCTCTCCATCTATACTGAACGTGCCCATCAGCCTCACTGTGTGTGGCATCCTTCTGATGCCTCTCGCTGCCCATTTTCAGCCACTCCTCTACCTAATGTCCGGTCTTTCGCCCAACACATGCCCCCGGTCATGTGTTTGCATGACATTATGTAGTTCTAGGACATTCCACTGGCACCTCTGTCCTGCACATAAGCATATTTCAAATATAACCTATATACACACACAGGACTGTGTGAAAGTTTTAGGCATCTAAGCAAATTTTAAACAATTTCCCTCAGCAGTGAGTTTAATGTATACAATATACATTAGAATAAAGTCATATTCATAATTCAAATAAACAGAAAAACAAAGTAACAAGAATTTCTTGGGCCCATATTTTTCCTTGACACCTTCACAGAGACTCGTTAATATCAATTACATAATGAGCTCAATTTACTGAGCACTGATTGGTCAAAACAGGAGCTGCTGTTTAACTACATAGAACACTGGGCTTCCTCGAGGAGAGGCTTGGAAATGGTTAAACACACTAACATCCAGAAAAATCACTGTTTATTAGAGGGCTTGAAGAAGCGCTCTGTTATCTCTCATACTTCTTATTCTTCTTCCACACTTCTCTGTGATTAATACAGCCCGAACTGCTTAAAGTACAGACTCTGTTCAAACTGCGTTCTGAAGGTCTCAGCGCTGTGACTTGTGCTGTGTATGTTTGGAGTCGATCAGATTGGGAGTTTTTAATAAAATTAAGTTTAAAAATTAAAATCCTCCCATAAGAACGAACGGCGGAATGTTCAGAACTTCAGATTCCAGCTGACATCGATGACGTCACAGCAGGCCACTCAGTCTCAGACACAGCTGATCACGCAGGAAATCTGCTTTAAAATCCTTAAACTCTCACCTAGAAGCTCCAGTTCAGCTTTAAATGGTAGAGAAACTTCTCCTTTCTGAAACCTCAAAATATCTCATCATTTTATCAGTTAGCTTCAGAGTTATGAGCATTTGTTTGGCACTAGGCACAGAAAACTGCCCCATTCACTCCCATGTAAATTTATCAACATCAGAATCTGCTTATTTCAGATTTTCTCTGTGTTTAACTCGTCATAACTCAGACATTTTCTTCTCAATACACACAACATTAAACCAAAATAATCCTCAGAGGGTCTTATCTCACATCTATCCAGTTAAGCAATAGAGTAAACATTTCCCTGAGTTATGACTCAAATTGGACTCAAACAAGGCTTCTCCACTAAGAGCTACGGGTGACAGTTCATTTGAATGACCCCCCCCACCCCATCACACATACATCTCTCCCTCTCACACACACACACACCTAAGGAGGTGTTCACCTACACAGATATGTTATTAATATTCTATAAATTGTTTATTCAAATATTAACACTTCTCAGCAAATAAACACAAACTACACAAATAAATAGATTTTGAAAATGTGTTTGTGACCGCACAGTACTGTACATTCACCATTTACTGTACTTTCTACTGCCCACTCACCGGTCACTTTGGGGTCCAAATATCACAGGTCCAGTATATAGGTGTATAATTATAGCCAATAGCCCATCATTCCAGTGGATTATACAAGCAAAATAACTGTTTTAAGAAGGAGCTAAAGTTGTTGTGGTGTAAAACTTAATAACTGACAGATGTATATGGCAACTTTATCTTCTGAATAATTATAGAAATGTTAATTAAGCATGAATACATACTATAATTTCTATTAATTGCTTACCTTGCTATATTCAAATAATTAAAACACTGCAAACGCTTTTCATAAATGTATTATTTGTAGGCCTAACAGATGGAGTTTAAAAAAAACAAATAGTTTTAATGTTAATGTTTTAAAACGTCTATATTCTATTTGGTTTTACTTTTTCTTTTATTGGTTTCTGTTGCTGATTTTACTTCTATTACTATAACTTCTCTTTTTTTATGCTTATTTTTTATATTTTACAATACTTTTGCTGCTTTGTGTCTTTATATGATTTTATTTTTATAGAATTTATTCTCTTTTTGTCTGAAGCTGCATTACATGTATGATGGGTGGGGTATAAACAAAGCATTTAGTTATTCATTGGTCAATGTCTAACCACAAGACTGCGGTTGTCCAGGCTGCATTCTGGACTGTTCCGAGTACCGCAGTGACACTATCATTATAGTGGTCATGGTAGTCTGTTTATTGTGTGAAAACACCTGGCTGACAGATTTAGTGAGTCATCTTTACACGGTTACTTTTGTAAATAGGAAATGGGTGGCAATTTAAGCATCGTCCTCTGTAGAGGACATGAGAACTCAGTGCCTGTATTACCCACCCTCGCAGACAATAGGACAGCGTTCACTATTCCATTCACTTCAATAAAAAGAGACATTGATTTTTTTGCAGAGAAGGCAGTCCTGTGTCTGGACCTCTAGATTAATCTCAGCGAGAAGCTCATTCCCAAGGCCTGCAGCAAGAGTGTGGTGCTAAAAGACCTGAAAAGAAATTATAGCTCATCTGCAAAGAAACTGCAGGAATCTCCTGAACTTGCTGTAAGAAAAAACAATGGATGGATGAAACAAAAGAGTGAACAACATGCAACACTATGTTTGGAGGAAAACAGAGCTGCTCAACACTAAAACCATCCCATCCATGAAGCATGGTGGAGGTAGGATCATGGCTCAACACAGTTGAACAGGTCTAGCATGACTTGAAGACAGTTGTGGTCCCAAGAAATCTCAAAAATCTCATTTGTGGCTATAAATGAAAAGTAGCTTTGTGAGGAATGGTCTAAAATGAAAGCTGATTGCTGGGCAAATCAGATCAGCAGAAACTGAAAATGTTCGGTGGAGTTGCTACTAAAGGAGGTTCCATCCGATACCAAATACAAAGGTTCAAAACCTTAATACTGATCAGGCATAACATCCTGACCACCTCCTTGTTTCTACCCTCATTGTCCACTTTATCAGCTCCACTTACTGTATAGCTGCACTCTGTAGTTCTACAGTTACAGACTGTAGTCCATCTGTTTCTCTGATACTCTGTTACCCTGTTCTTCAGTGGTCAGGACCCCCATGGACCCTCACAGAGCAGGTACTATTTTGGGTGGTGGATCACTCAGCACTGCAGTGACACTGATGTGGTAGTGGTGTCTTAGTGTGTGTTGTGCTGGTCTGAGTGGATCAGACACAGCAGTGCTGCTGGAGTTTTAAACACTGTGTCCACTCACTGTCCACTCTATTAGACACTCCTACCTCGTCAGTCCACCTTGCAGATGTAAAGTCAGAGACGACAGCTCATCTGCTGCTGCACAGTTTGTGTTGATCATCCTCCAGTCCTTCATCAGTGGTCACTGGACGCTGCCCACAGGACGCTGCTGGCTGGATATTTTTGGTTGGTGGACTATTCAGTCCAGCAGTGACACTGAGGTGTTTAAAAACTCCAGCAGCACTGCTGTATCTGATCCACTCAGACCAGCGCAACACACTAACACCACCACCACCACCATTACTGCATTGTTGAGAATATACACAATAGCATTTCTTAATCGGGAAGTTTAAATGTACTGATCCTGTAAAGGAACTGTCTACAAATTACATTACACATGTGATCAAAGTCCAATGTTAAAGGCATCAATTTCAGAATGAGTATGTTTTAGTAAATACTATAAAGTTGAAAAGGTAAAAATTTACATACCACGTATTTGTATTACTTTTGTTCCCAACATAGATCAGTATAGACTTAAATAACTGCTTACTGTGCTGTAAAAGGTGGAGCATCAGATGTAATTTAAAAAAAAAAAAGGTAAAAAAAATAAATACTTACAAGCAATTTAACCATTTTATTTTCCAACTTAAACTACACTGATTGAATCATTCATTCAAAGCATTGATTTAGGCGGAGTAAAACTAGTTTAACTAAATTACTTCTTACTACTTGGAGTTATTTTTTGATAGATCTGACGAGGCAGTTTTTACAGTGTGTTTTAATGAGTGGTGGACGACAATCATGCACTTGAGTTAAAGCAGAGATATCCAAGGTAAAATATGACTCCAGTAAAAGTAGAAGCCCTTACTCTAGACCTCCACTTGAGTAAAAGTACAAAAGTATTTGCTTTCAGATGTACTTAAGTATCAAAGTAGAAGTACTGAAAGTTTAATTAACTTAATGCAACTTAGTTCCATATAAAAACTGGCTTTAAACTCAGGATCACAGATGAGCTCCTTTACTATGTTGATCTGTAGGCGTCTGTTCATAAACATAAACCAGCCCAAACTCATTTACTATAAAATGAAATGGTGTTTGTAGAAATTCAGAAAAAAGCCGCGTCAGTCTCGACTGCATATGTGGACATATTTCTATATTGTGCTCTATTTACACAAAGTTAGGTTAGTTCATCATTTATGTTGAACAGACTCTCCCAAAGTTTTACGCTGCCGCGCTGACGTTGAACCGCGTGCTGCACTGGGTCGGTATGACCAACAGGTCAAAACCAGCTCTAAACAAAGTGACCGCTGGGCCCTGATTGGTGCTCTGGCTTTGCGCTTCTTTCGTTTTGACATGTTACGTTTTTATACACACAGAAACCAAAAGGAACGACAGATTTCTCAGAATGTAGGAGGAAAAAGTCGGATATTAGACTCTGAAATGTAGTGGAGTGAAAGGAAAAAGTCCAGAATGGAGAAACTTCAGTACAGCAAAAATACTAAAGTACAGAAACTAATTACATTTACTCAGTTACTGTCCACCACTGGTTTTAATCTGCATTTTACCTACTGCTCCAACGTTTTGGATTGAGTATGTATAATCTTTCATCCTGCTTCTTAAAAGTGTCATTAGCTGTCAGTTTTGGCTTCAATTATTGTTGAAAAGGTCTATTTTTCCTTTTGTCTTTGTTGAATCATACAACTTTGAAAAGGAATGAACTCAAAGTCACAGAAAGTAATCAGATTATATGTTTTAACAGGTAACCAGGAATCCGAACCAGAATACATTGTGAAGTAACCCTCCCAACCCTGATTATACACAAATCAAACATCTTTACTTTTCCAGTTAAAAGTGTGTATTACTCCAAACCCAAGATGGATAAAAGAAGAATTCAGAAGTTTATATTCTCCTCAGGAGGATTCTGCCTTGATGAAATATATAACAGTATTACTGGATTGTATAGTTTAACTTGAATGTGTGTTAATTCTCTCATAAAGTAAACATGGCATTATAATTGGAAATGTGCAGATTTATGAAGGCTTTGTGTGAAGCAGATGAGCAGATACTTGATATAGTTTATGATGCAATAAATGCACAAAGCAAGAAACTGTCCCAGGAGTTCAAAGCATTTGCATATGATGTACTTTGAAATGCAGGCTGGTTGCTCTGTCTTACACACAATCTGCTGCTACAGAATGCATTGTCTCCTAACTGTAATCACAGCTTTATTTAGGCATCATCTTTACCCTGTACATATAAACAAGTATTGCTTCTTGCGCCTCCAGTGTGTTTCGATGCTATTTTTAATACGGGCTGTTTGTGAGCCAGTGTCTGAATCTGAACAACCATAGGCTTAACACAGGGTTTAAACTGGCTGGCACGTATTTTCTACAGGATCTGCCAGTGGCATTTTATAGGGTATTCAGCAGAATACCTCTGCCAAGCCAATGATATGGTCCAGGTTAAAGGACTCAGAGAAAGCACCAGAACAAAGTTCATTAGGTATAATTTGACAATTGCATGTCTATGGGGGATTTTTAGATGCAGGATTACAGGCTTCTGGCTTTTAACCCACTTATATGAAGCAGGGTGAGCATTCACTACAAGCAGGGAGCCATTAGCGTTCAAGTAACTGTGTGCATCATTTAAAAAAGAGGAAGCTGGCCTGAATCCATATGGGGATCTTGTAAATACATGCATGTTCACAGTCTTATACTGCTTGTGTATTTACCGTTTTGAATAATAAAATCTAACTTTAAATTAGTTAGATGAGCAGATTTGAAGAGTTTCTAATTGTGGCAAGAGGTCGGGGCTGCCGACCCTCAGAGATTTCTGAAGGATCCCCCTCAAAAGCATCCGCATGGTCATTCGGCCCGTCTAAACATTTTATTAAGTATTTTATTTATATTGACAGAATCAAGATCTGTATGTGCCACATGGCCGCCCCCAGGGCCTCAATGACAGGCCTGAGAGTTGTCAGGAAAGCAGGGCCCAAACACCGAGTGCTGACAAAACCTTGCGACAGTGGTGGACAATGAAGTCCCAAGCCCCGCCTCCTGTGTAACACCTCCTGTCTCGGGGCCATAATCAGGGCCCGGGGGCTGGGCGCAGGGCACACCACGATTCTCCTGAAGACCTTTGAATCAGGCTTTTACACTGAGCTTTACATATTGCCAGATTCTACAGCAGCAAACTAATCTGAATGTAAATTCTTCAATTCTTGTGTTGCTCTGTAAAATTCTTTTAAATAAGTTGGACACACTAACTCACTGAATTTGGTAGACATTTATGTTGTAAGATTTAAGGATTTGAAGACCTCTCTGGTGCATGTGAAATGTATAATTGCAGGTAACATGCAGAAAAATTCTGCAATTTTGTGATTCAGATCCCTTCCCCATTGAGATGAATCTGATGTTTGAGTCTGTTGAAAGAGCTTTCAGAAAACTCTGATGTTTCTTCTGAAAACAGGAATCAATTATTAACTACTGCCATCATATCCAACATGAGTCAAACAATTTTCCATAGTGCTACTTTAAGAAGAACAACATGGAATGGAAGAAGAAGAAGCCAAATAAATGTCTCATGAGCGGTGAAGTTGCTTTCATTTTCAGGTATATGAGCTTTTTTTCAATAGATTTTGAACGACTGTTGCAAAATAGTATGATGTGCATGTTGCCGTTATTTGTCACTAAAACAGTGTTTCGCTGAGAGCTGAGGGACCATCAACAAATTACATCACAATTGAGGATCAAAGTCTAAATGTGAAGCCTCATGAACCAATATAGGCCTTATTGAGTACTAAGTACTGTGCCTGCTCTGTCATTTTTTACTTAATGCTGATTCTGGTGACTTCTGTCGTAATCTTGCAGGACTTGAGTGCTGCATTCAAGACTGTTGATCGTGATATATTCATTGAACGTTTGGAACACTGTTGGGGTCAAGAATTTGGCTTTTATTGGTTTATCTCTTATATTAAACAAAGTAGTTTTCCATTGGGAACATTGGGAGATACTCCTCTGTGTCTGTAGCTGTGACATTTGAGGTTCCACAAGGGTCCATTTTCGGCCCTGTTCTTTCTTCGTTAAACATGCTCCCCCAAGCCAAATTATTTGTGAACATAACATTTCATTTCACTGTAATGCAGATGATCTACAACTGCTCTTACCTTTGAAGACTTGGTAATCATTACTCCTTAGGAAGACTCAATGAGTGTCATGGATATTGAGAACTGGATGACCAGAGCTTTCTTCAACGCCAGGGAGCGAGGAGGCGGTGAGATAAGCGACTTTCATTGAGGGCAAATCCAGGGTCGTGGTCATGACAGTCCGGGTTCAAAGATCCAACACGGATAGAAAGAGTTACAGGCATGACGAAATACAACCAAACAAAGAAATCTATACAAACAGCACATCAAAACAGGCTTCCAAAACAAACAGTTCAAACAACTCCTACAAAGACCAACAAACACAAGGGCCAAACGCAGGGCTTAAATACAAAACAAGAATAACGAAGGACAGGCAGAAAACAGGTGGGAACAATCAGGGGCGGAGTCACTAAATAAGGGGGCTGGACTAAAATCCAAAACAAAGAAAACACATGGACTAGACCAAAACACAACACGAACACATGGACAGGACTGGGAGGGGCCAATCATGACAAGGGGTTATTGTGTTTGGTCCCCCCACATTAACCAAGAGCTTGAGAAAAAAATGGGCTCTTTAACCCCTTTTATAAAAAGACTATTTAAAAACTTTTGATGCTAAATTAAAATTTGATAAGCGAATAAATGCAGTGGTCAAGGTCAGTTTCTTCCAGCTGAGGACAATATCTAGGTTAAAATCTCTTTCTTAAATGCTTCAGATCTGGAAAAAGTCATTCATGCCTTTGTGACATCTAGATTGGATTACTCTAATACACTTCATTTCGCAATTAATGAAGCATCTCTGGCTCATTTACAACTAGTTTAAAAGGCTGCAGACAGAATGTTAACTGGTACGAAGAAAAGAGAGCACATTATTCCAGTTTTAGCCCCCTTACACTGGCTCCCAGTGCATTACAGAATCCAGTATAAAACAGCATTGATGGTTTTTAAAGCTTTAATGGTCAGACACCTGCATATGTTGTGGACACACTTTGTATGCATGCACCCTCAAGATCTTTAAGGTCTGCGGTCTTGTCTTAAACATAAAGGATCATGCTGTTGCTGTTGCCACACCAAGACTTTGGAATGGCCTGCCAAGTGACATTAGGCGAGCTCCATTTGTGACCAAGCTTAAAATAGATTTGTAACGATTAGCATTCGTTGATCTGTCAGCTGAGGTCGGTAAGCTGTTGTGTGAATGTGAGGTTGTGATATTTAGAAGATGGCAATCGTTTTTTGTGTGTTTTATCGTGCAGTACTTTGGTTTTAGATGTGATATATAAAAAAAATGACGTGAATTTATTATAGTACATCATTTTGCTTCAGAAAAGAGCGCAGTTGTCCTGTTTTGCTTTGTGGTAAGCTAAAGTCATGTTGCTGAAAAAAAAGTTTTTCTCTTGTCTTTATTTGATTGACTAAGGACAAGTAATCCCAGCGCAACAAAAAGCTCAGAGTAAGTTTCTTTTATATGGTAAAAACGTGAATTAGGTTAAAGATGATATTTTTAACAGCCAATCATAACATACTAGAGTACATTTCTTAAGCAATCCTCTCAACCTTAGCGTTAGTCTATCAGAAAGCTAACTCATTAGCTTAGTTAGCATGCTTCCAAGCCAGATGTTAGCTTAGCTTGGCAATGCCCTACCCAGCTTGACATGAATATTTAAATGACTGGGATAGTTTTTATATTTTTAGTAAATCTGAGATAAAATTTTATGAATCAAAACGTAGAGTTACGTAGTCTTTGCCTATCAGGAACACTGCATTTTAAATGAGACTGGCTTGGGACTACATTGTTAATTTCTTCCTATAATAGTTTTTCAGTGTTTCCATGTTTTGCTTAGTTTAATGGACTGAAATTCAGAAACTAACAGGTAAATGTGGGAGGGAAGTATCAATTGATCCAGAAGTGGAAGGTGTAGGAGGCATACACTCTTTAGTTCAATGGTCTGCTGTTCCATGAAGATGTCCTACTTGAAGAAATCATAATCACCGTTGCTTCGCATCAGTGATGTCATGTGTCCTCGTTTTTAATGAGCCAGGTGAGTGCAGTCCCACAAGACTCCGCTAGTAGTTTTTAATGCCCCAGGGCTAAAAAGCACAGTCCCATTCACCAGTCATTAAATTCATTCTAAACATGCAAACCCTGCACGTGGGACCCTGGCAGTAGGCCACAGTAAGCAACGCGCTCATGTGTGCAGTGGCCCAAAAATGCATAGGGCACTGAATAGGCGCGGTAATGCATGAACACTACTCTATCTTGGCTAACAGAGACGGCTCTAAGAGCCTCCCTCGGCCTTTACTGCTCGGCACCATGAATCAGCACGGTGAACTAAAATAGACATCTAGGTCAGTGGCAATTCGCCCCTATTCATCAGCCTCCCACTGGCTATAGCTATGCAACCGAGAATCAAAGAAAGAGGGAAGTGCAGCATTCTTCGTTTTCTGTGAAACGGCATGTCCCAATTTGTCTAAAGTACAAGAAAATATCATGTGGGCCTGCAGTTAACTGTAGATTTATCATCATGGGTACAGTTGTTGATAGTTTCATAACAATGTCAACTTTCTGGTGCTGCCCAGAGGAGCTTTTGAGACTTGGTTCTTCTCAGTGGGTCTTCACGCTCTTGTGGAGTTTCTCTTTTTGAGACTTGGTTCTTCTTAGTGGGTCTTCATGCTCTTGTGGAGTTTCTCTTTTTGAGACATGGTTCATCTCAGTGGGTCTTCATGTTCTTGTGGAGTTTCTCTTTTTGAGACTTGGTTCTTCTCAGTGGGTCTTCATGCTCTTGTGGAGTTTCTGTTTTTGAGACATGGTTCTTCTAAGTGGGTCTTCACGCTCTTGTGGAGTTTCTCTTTTTGAGACATGGTTCTTCTCAGTGGGTCTTCATGCTGTTGTGGAGTTTCTCTTTTTGAGACTTGGTTCTTCTCAGTGGGTCTTCATGCTCTTGTGGAGTTTCTCTTTTTGAGACATGGTTCTTCTCAGTGGGTCTTCATGCTGTTGTGGAGTTTCTCTTTTTGAGACATGGTTCTTCTCAGTGGGTCTTCATGCTCTTGTGGAGTTTCTCTTTTTGAGAAATGGTTCTTCTCAGTGGGTCTTCATGCTCTTATATATATCTTTTTCAGTCTTAGTCCCTCTCCATGTTTCTCCCTTGATGCAAGAATGCTAGAATAAGGATTGCCAAGCAAGTAAATTACCACAAATGTATCTGACCCAGACGCCACATTGACCCCTTAAATTACCTACTTATTACATACTACGGCTTATTATTCTGTGACTACAGGGATTTCAGTGCAAACTGCTTGAGCTATTCTTAGGTTACAGAAGTGTGTAACAAAATGTTGGGCCTGCCGGCTCTGGTCATTAAAGGGGTGAAAGAACAATAGCCAGACAATAGCTTGAAATACATACATGTGAACAGCAAAATCACATCAAACCACTCTAGTTTTGTTGAGTACTGGAGTGACTACTGGTTAGCAAGGTAGTTAATTAGGCAGACTTAGTGGGAAATAGTACATGAACATTAAACTAGCCATCTGTAGCCTTCACTTACAAGTAGGCTGAACGAAATGACTAACTTAACTAGCTTATCTCTCTCTCTCTCTCTCTCTCTCTCTCTCTCTCTCTCTCTCTCTCTCTCTCTAGCCTTCATAGTTTACTGTTTCCAGTTGTTGTCAATTCAGTTTCTTCCATGGTGGCAACATTTGTATGATTGGCCATGCGCTGAGAATACAGTGGGCTTCTAACATTTCTAGATCTATGCTCTCTGATATTCGCCCAACACATCATTAGCGTGGATGGTCACCATTCATTCCATATGGGACTGCATTACAATACTTTGATGCATTTTCTTTTTCTTGTTCTTTCTTTAGCCGAAACATAGCAGCCCAGTGGGAATTGTTCCCATCCTCTCAATGTCCAGTCCAGCCCTGATGCAAGCTATGGCACTAATGTAGCTAAGAAGTACAAAATTATAAAAGATGGTTCTTCAAGGGCTCTTTAGTAAAGAAAATGGTCCTTCATTGAACTATGACCATTACAAAAACCCTTTGCAGGGCTGAAGGGTTCTTTGTGTCATGAAATCTGTGATCGGCGAAGAATGTGCTATAGCTGGTTCCATATAGAACCTCTTTAGAAATGGCGGTATGTAACACCACAATAAGGCCTTCAATTGTTATGATGTCAAGCTTGCAATAATAGAAGATCCATTTTTTGGTGTTACATAGAATCCTTTCCAAAATGAGTTATATAGAATGTACAACATGTTCTCCATCAATCTACAGAACCATTTCACCATGCAAAGAACCAGTTAACCATGCAAATGGTCCTTTCCGTTGTCATGGCATAGTAGTAGTTATCCTACTTAGCAGCAGATGTATGATCCAACAGAAGTGTGGGCGAACCCAACCGGCCCAACACTGTGGGAAGGTATTTTGTGTAGCTCTTGCTGTGGCAGTGGGATGGGATGGTGGATTATTGAAAATGACAAACTTAATCGACAGGAATGTTATATGGCACTTGAATAACAGCTTCTAATAAAATAATACAATTAACTTCTTACAATTAACGCTGTAGTAGCTGCCATATTGAAGCCTGAATACGATGCACACTTTGGTCTCTTTTTGAGCTCCTAATGTCAGGAATGTAGTCGAAACACTTAATAGAAAAACTTAATATGACATTTTCTGACTATATACAGTTATCATTTGAGGTCAGTCGTACTGCTCCACTGCTCTGAGCTGCTTGCATTGTGTTGGTACAGCTCTGCACTGTCCTTTTTCTTTTTAATTAAGCTCCATTTAACTTTCCACTTCTCCCTTTTACTCCATCCCAATTATTTCTTCAGATGACATTATTCTCCATTAAAGGGTATTGCCTCTGTCGGTAGACTGCAGACACA
Source organism: Pygocentrus nattereri (assembly GCF_015220715.1). Lineage (NCBI taxonomy): Eukaryota > Metazoa > Chordata > Actinopteri > Characiformes > Serrasalmidae > Pygocentrus > Pygocentrus nattereri. The sequence continues at coordinate 7,505,051 of NC_051221.1, forward strand.
AACAGGACGTGGGTCATTTGCCAAACGCAGGGCGGGTTTATCACCGGGGTGCTGTCATAGAAACGAGACAGACCTGTTAATTAGCATTTCAGCAAGCAGGTAATGTGAAAGGCAAATAATTGCATAGTTTATAGTTACCTTTAGTGCTACTCATGCACTCATCTAAATAAGGATTTCACTGGGGGCAGTTTCTGGCAGCAGAGACTGTTAAAAAAAGACCGTAAAGCCTGTTTTACTTTCGTTTTCTGAAGGGAGCTGGAGCCCAAAGAATTGGAGTGCTTTCAGCTCATTTTTCACTTCATTTGCTGCAGTAAAATCAAAGGGAGACACAAACTAACTTTAGGTGAGATGACTGACTGGCCTTGGTTTGTGACAGCGCATCACTCGTCTCAACTCAGAACAATCAAAACATCAATGTAGCCAGTGTTGAGCCATGACTGTTGGAGACCTTCAGTAGAAAAAGAAGAAAAAAATCTGTACTATTAGGCTAATTTATAGCCTAATAGCACTTGTAGACACTCTAGTAGGCACTCCCACTACACTGACAGTGATTCTCATGAATCAACTCTTCGGCTGCTCTTGATTAAATACAGACATTGAAACTCTACAAATTCAATGGTTTATTTTAAGCTTGTAACATACATTAACATTTCGCTGTTCTAGGAAGAAAACCTGGTATCTCCAAAATGGTAGCTTTACAGTAGAAGGAGAAAACATACCTTAGATTTAATGTAAGTCAAGGGAACCGGACATTTTTCGAAGTAATTTTGGGTCGTTTCTTTTGGCCCATTCTTCATGACATTGTACACACGATGTAAAGGGCAACAGGCAACTTTAAATTATGTCAGAATCAATTCTGGTTCCATTGTCCTCAGACCTCACTGACTTCCATTTAAAGCCCTAATGTTTTCTACAGGGAGATTCACTCAAAGCGGCCCCAAATATTTCGTGGTAACTCCCTATAGGATGAAGCAATCTGAACCAAAAAGAGATACGCTACATACCTCAACGTGCGTGTAATTGATTGCATTATATGTGATGCTGGAAGTGATCTCTGTGAGTTTTCTGACAGACACATGGGGGCATGCACCTAGAAGTTCAGAAAACAGGTTAAACCATTGGGCGGCTGTCTGGCGCCTACCTCATCGCTCTAACGCAGGGGCATCCTGTCTTGTTCGAAGCTTCATAAGCTGAGGAGCATGTTGCATGTTGTTTTGTTCTGATTGCTTCGTCCTAGTGAAAGTTATTACAGAATATTCAGGGCCTCTTTTGAGTGAATCTCCCTGTATCTGCTGTAAAATTAACATTTTGGAAGAAAGGTCTTGTTATGACAGAGAGAGAGAGACAGACAGAGAGAGAGAGACAGACAGAGGCTACATGCAGCCAAACTCAGTTTTTTTTCCCATGATCATTTAAAAACTTTGCATTTGGACTCAATTACATAACGTGCTCCATGTGCAAAGTTGTCTTTATTAATCAGATTTACAGATGAATCTTGTGCTGGCAATTTAGCAGAGTTAATCCCATAAACGTCCAATTCTCAGAAGATGCTGTTGAGTTCCATTGCTTTTTTTTTTTTTTGAGCCAGTCGGTAATCCTATAAAGTCTAGATTTGCCTTTCTTTATGAGCCTCTGTATTGTTCTGGAGCCGATGAGCTTAACAACTGCCAAACAGGGCAAATTACAAATCATTGACAAAACCAAAGAGCTACAGCTATTGATTCTTAGAAATCAAAGATAAATAGCTTTGCACGTAATCCTTCCGCCCCGGCACTTTCACATCCCTCGACACATGGCCGCTGTATCTCCCCGGGTGCTGGATAACACTACAAATGTATAGTAGCCTACTTTAGATGCCCGTGACTCACACGGCTCTTTGCTGATGTCTCAGGACTTGGACTTTGCAGCTGAAGAGTGCCAAAAGGGAAATGAGATTCTGAGCATGTCTTGGGTTACAGGGCTCAGAATATGAGGCCTACCAGCAACGTCCCAATGGCACATAGTCAAGCCTGGAAGGTACGGCTCGGAATGAAATGCCTTGTTAGCCGGGCAGGGAGAAGAGACGCTCATTGATCCGAAGGTGAAGAACCCAACTCTGGGTTCAACTCCGAGGTTGGCTGCCACCAGGGAAATGCTTGTTACTGCGCTACTGGGTTAACATTGTGAGTTTTTTTTCCACTCCTGAGATTATTCTGGCTCAGCCTTTCAAAGGGAAACGATGGCATGGATCTCAGATGTAGGCCGCATAACCAGGAGGAGAAGGCTCATGACCTGACACGAATGGCCAGGCCATCAGCATGCATCAAGACATTCATCAGTCAGTGTAGTGCAGGTTTCTAATAAGAAGTCACGTACCGCTCAAAAGAGGCCAGCGGTACATGAGATGCGTTGTGTGTCCTGCCACTGGCCATTACTACAGTAAGGATGCAGGGACACCAAGAGCTTTGGACACCGGAGCCTATTATTAGGAGCCTCAGGACAACAAGTACAGTAGCTGACAGCAAAAACTTAATGACCAAGCAACAAACAATACAAACAACAAACTTCACCCTCCACGTTTACACGTCACTGCTAGGTCGCGAATGGTCCACCACCCAAAACGACCAGCTATGCGATCATAAACTGGCCACTAATGAAAGGCTAGAGGCAGTGGTCAAGTCAAAAAACATCCAGGAGGGGGGGGTGGGTTCAACTAAGCCACTTTCAGATACGTTGCATATAGACCATTCTGCCAAATTAGTTCAAATGGTGGCCCCCCAGTGAAAAACATGCTTTAAAAACTATTTGCTACTTGGATTTAAACTGAAGTTACATATTTTCAAAATCATCATTCATAGGATAGTTTTTATTGGGAGGTGTCTATCGCAAACCACAAGCCCTAAATTTAGACTTCTTCATGTTGGTTTTTAAAGAAAAAGTTGAAAAGTTGAAGTTGAAAAATTCCGATTTTTTTTAATGAGTTTTATTTTTAAATAAAAAGAGCAGGAAGACTGCATTCCTGTCCCTCGTGGCCACATGGTGAGCAGTTAGATGCAATTGTTTGGAAGTAAATTGAAGTAAAAGTCAGAAAATCAGTGTGGAACATTAAGAGTCACTACCGAAACACATTTTCTGGGATTGACTAGATTTTTTTTTGTGTTTATTGAAAAATATTATTTTACATGTACAAATGTTGCAGAGATGAGTTCTGCTTAAAATGAGCTAAAATTGCCACTAATGAAACAGTGACTACTGAAGCACCTGGTAGTTTTGGTAGTGTTAGTGTTTGTTTTGTTAATGAAAATATGGATTGTTCAATAATTAATCCTAATAAAAATAAATGTAATTAAATTATATGGTCATTCTTCACCAAAACATTTTACGCCCTCTAACAAAACTATGCCGTTTTTAAATTTGATGTAAATAAATACCAAAGATTCCCTCAAGATAAGTGAGATTTCCAGGTAACTCCAAGTATCTCTTACTGGATACTGCTGGTTATTATGCCAGGAGCAGAAACGTTGTTTATAAGTCTATAAGTTTTCCTGCAGCTGCATTCTCAAACTTACCAGATTTGATGGAAAAATACATGGAACTGGGAACCTGCTCAACCAAGCACCTCACAGCAAAAATGAGAATGCGCAAGTGATATTCTGCTTGGAGGTCTGATAATTGGGGGTGGAAAGTGGTATGGTCAGAAAGCTATAGCTTACCTACACTATATTTCCAAAGGTATTCACTTGTCTGCCTTCACATGCATTTGAACTTGAGTGGCATCCCTTTCTTTATCCATATGGTTTTATATGATGTCGGCCCACCCTTTGCAGCTATAACAACTTCAACTCTTCTGGGAAGGCTTTCCACAAGGGTTAGGAGTGTGTTTATGGGTATTTCCAGAAGCGCGTTTGTGAGGTCAGACGCTGATGTTGGACGAGAAGGTCTGGCTCACAGTCTCCGCTCTAATTCTTCCCAAAGGCGTTCTGTCGGGTTGAGGTCAGGACTCTGTGCAGGCCAGTCAAGTTCTTCCACACCAAACTCGCTCCTCCACGTCTTTATGGACCTTGCTTTTTGTGCTGGTGTGCAGTCATGTTGGAACAGGAAGGGGCCAAACTCCCCAAACTGTTCCCACAAAGTTGGGAGCATGAAATTGTCCAAAATCTCTTGGTGCTGAAGGATTAAGAGCTCCTTTCACTGGAACTAAGGGGCCGAGCCCAACTCCTGAAAAACACCCCCACACCATAATCCCCCCTCCACCAAACTTTACACTTGGCACAATGCAGTCAGACAAGTACCGTCTCCTGGCAACCACCAAACCCAGACTCGTCCATCGGATTGCCAGATGTAGGGCTTGGATGCAGCTGCTTGGCCATGGATACCCGTTCCATGAAGCTCTCTACGCTGTTCTTGAGCTGATCTGAAGGCCACATGAAGTTTGGAGGTCTGCAGTGATTGACTCTGCAGAAAGTCGGTGACCTCTGCGCTCTATGCCCCTCAGCATCTGCTGACCCTGCTCTATCATTTTACGTGGCCGACCACTTCGTGGCTGAGTTGCTGTCGTTCCCAGTCGCTTCCACTTTATCCCACTGACAGTTGACTGTGGAATATTTAGTAGTGAGTAAATTTCACGACTGGACTTGTTGCACAGGTGGCGTTCAATCAAGGTACAACGCTGGAATTCACGCGTCAGTCACGACTGCATATGTGGACATATTTCTATATTGTGCTCTATTTACACAAAGTTAGGTTAGTTCATCATTTATGTTGAACAGACTCTCCCAAAGTTTTACGCTGCTGCGCTGACGTTGAACCGCGTGCTGCACTGGGTCGGTATGACCAACAGGTCAAAACCAGCTCTAAACAAAGTGACCGCTGGGCCCTGATTGGTGCTCTGGCTTTGCGCTTCTTTCGTTTTGACATGTTACGTTTTTATACACACAGAAACCAAAAGGAACGACAGATTTCTCAAAATGTAGGAGGAAAAAGTCGGATATTAGACTCTGAAATGTAGTGGAGTGAAAGGAAAAAGTCCAGAACGGAGAAACTTCAGTACAGATACACCAAAAAATATTAAAGTACAGAAACTAATTACATTTACTTAAATTACTGTCTATCGCTGAATTCTCTGAGCTCCTGAGAGCGACCCATTCTTTCACTAATGTCTGTAGAAGCAGTCTGCAGGCCTAGGGGCTCAGCTTTATACACCTGTGGCCATGAAAGTGACTGGAACACCTGAATTCAATGACTGGGATGGGTGAGTGAAGACTTCTGGCAATATAGTGCACATTAAGAAGGTAGACATGTGTAAATAGAGTACGCCTGTCTTCTCATACTGATATTTAAAGCTCAACACATCAGTAGTGCAATGTTGGGGCTACCGTGGTACAAAGTAACACATTTCAGTAAAGTAATTACTTTTTCTGTAATGACTGCTGGAAGTAAAAAGTAAAACAGTTCCATTGCAACTTGAGAGAAGTGGTATGTAGTTTTGTAACAGATTACATTTTTGGAGTAGCCACCCCAGCAGAGCCTTAGCACCAGCAGCCAACCAGCACATCTCTGAAAACTCGGCTCAGCGGAATCAGGCCTTTCAGGAAAAAATGAAAAATCAAACTGGACATAACTTAAACTCCCCGCTAAGAAATTCCTTTTCTCCGGCACTCATGGGTGGATGGAACAGAAAAAACTCGATCGGACATCAGAGGCGTCTGGCTGGGGTCACTCGGCGCTCCTGCTAAAGATCCCCCTGCAGAAAGACTTACATCACAGTGAGGAGGTTCGATGGCCTTTTTGTTGAACTATCGGACGGCGGATTTTTGTCAGAGCGCAATGGAACAAGGTAAAGGTTAGACACCTAACCTTTCCGCAAGAGACGGCGGTGATAAACAGGGATCCACTTAGAGCCAGGCACTCCACTGCTGCTGTGCTCGCTCAGATAAGCCAGTGGATCCATCAAGCAGTGATCTAATTGCTTCCCTTCTTTAAATATTAAGCCGTGCTTTTATGCCAGAGGCTGCCTTCATACAATGCTGGATATCTTCTTAGATGTTTAATAAATCATGACTCAGAGCACATAAACCGTGGGAGTCTGCAGAGGAGACTCTCTCTCTCTCTCTCTCTCTCTCTCCCTCCCTCTCTCTCTCCCTCTCTTCCTCTCTCTCTCTTTCTCTCTCCCTCTCTCTCTCTCTCCCTCTCTTCCTCTCTCTCTCTCTCTCTCTCTCTCCCTCTCTCCCTCTCTCCCTCTCTTCCTCTCTCTCTCTTTCTCTCTCCCTCTCTCTCTCTCCCTCTCTTCCTCTCTCTCTCTCTCTCTCTCTCTCTCCCTCTCTCCCTCTCTCCCTCTCTCTCTCCCTCTCTCTCTCTCTCTCTCTCTCTCTCTCTCTCTCTCCCTCTCTCCCTCTCTCCCTCTCTCTCTCTCCCTCTCTTCCTCTCTCTCTCTCTCTCTCTCTCTCTCCCTCTCTCCCTCTCTCCCTCTCTCTCTCCCCCTCTCTCTCTCTCCCTCTCTTCCTCTCTTTCTCTCTCTCTCTCTCTCTCTCTCTCCCTCTCTCCCTCTCTCTCTCCCTCTCTCCCTCTCTCACTCTCTCTCTCTCTCTCTCTCTCTCTCACTCTCTTCCTCTCTCTCTCTCTCTCACTCTCTCCCTCTCTCTCTCTCTCTCCCTCTCTCTCTCTCCCTCTCTCCCTCTCTCTCTCTCTCTCTTTCTCTCTTTCTCTGTGTATGTAACCATCTTTCTTGCTCTTTCTTTCTCTCACACATTTACATTCTGTCATTATCTCTCCAGTTCTCTCATTGTCTCTTACTTACTCATTCACTTTCCTTCTCTCTTCTTTGTTCTCTCTTTTCTCATTCTTTTCTCACTCTCACACTCTTAGTTATTTGCTTTCTCTCTCTGTCTCTCTTGCATATACATTTCTTGTTCTGTTACATATTCTCTCTCTCTCTCTCTCTCTCTCTCTCTCTCTCTCATTCTGTCTCTAACTCTTTCTGTCTCTTTCTCTGTCTCTCTGACTGTCTTCATTCTTTCTGTCCTTCTTTCTCTCTGTCTTACTATCCATTTCTATCCCACATGCACATTCTCTGATATGTTCTTGCATATTTATTTCTTCCCTGTTACATATTATCCTCTCTCTTTCTCTCTCTCTCCTTCTCCTTTTTCTCTCTCAGACCTTCTTTCTTTCTCTCTTTTTACTAATTCTCACTCTCTTTTCTCTCCAATAAACACATTCTTTGAAATGTTCTGTTATGTTCTCTCTCTCTCTCTCTCTCTCTCTCTCTTTCTCTGACTGTCTTTCTTTCTTTCTCTCTTTTATATTAATTCTCACTCTCTTTTCTCTCCAACAAACACATTCTCTGAAATGTTCTGTTATATTCTCTCTCTCTCTCTCTCTCTCTCTCTCTCTCTCTCTCTCTGAAAAAGCAGTGGTTCCAGAGGTATCAATTAGTCATGTGTTAGTGGAGCCTTCAAAGACGCGCTGAAACTCGCATTAATTTCAGTTGCAGAACTGTTTTTTTTTCATTAGATTGTTTTTCTGACAAATGTCGTGAACAAAGCGGAGACTATACTGCCGTTACCAGAGCTATGATTCCAACACATTTCACCCAAACACAAAACACACACAACGACGCTCCAATGCAAACAGCACTTTCCACCGATTTGCCGTGTGGAAAAGGCTGTTGGGCGAGTCCTCCTTTCATGCCTGGTGAGAGCAACGTCTGTCCTGTGCATGAAAGAAGCCAGAAGTCATTGTTCCCGCTTTGAAACTTCAGTGGCATCTCCACAGCCGACAGCCCACACCGCCCCCACCTCCCATTCAGCCTTTGTTCTCAGAGTTGCTGTGGATTTTCTGGAATGTCATGAAATTTTCCTGCTGCGACCTTCAGTGTATGTCCTACAAGGTGTTGAAACAGAGGAAATGAAGGCAAGTCTTTCTCGACACCTGTCACCGTGATTTGGCACACAAAGTAGATTTTGTCCACATGCAATGATCCTTGTATTCCAAATAAATGGGGTAACACTTTATTTGGATGGTACACTGTGGATGCTCTGTTCATCTTTCATTTGCAAGTATCTATTAAATATAACTGAACTTAAAAATGAGTGTGGACAGTTGTTATATTTTATATTCAAAATCCATCCATCACCCTAAACCTATCCATATCTCTGACCCCAAGGGTAAAACCTACGCCTACTCTTACTCCTAACCCTAACCTCAGGTCAAAACCTACACCTACTCCTAAACCTAACCCTGTCCCCAAACCAAACCTACACCTACTCCAAAAGCCTAACCCTAACCTCAAGACCAAAAACCTACACCTACTCCTAAACCTAACCCTGTCCCCAAACCAAACCTACACCTACTCCAAAAGCCTAACCCTAAGCCCAAGACAAAAAACCTACACCTACTCCTAAACCTAACCCTGTCCCCAAACCAAACCTACACCTACTCCAAAAGCCTAACCCTAACCTCAAGACAAAAAACCTACACCTACTCCTAAACCTAACCCTGTCCCCAAACCAAACCTACACCTACTCCAAAAGCCTAACCCTAAACCCAAGACAAAAAACCTACACCTACTCCTCAACCTAACTATAACTCTCACCCTGGCCCTAATACTAAATCTAACCTTAATGTCAACCCCAAACCTAATCCTAACTCCCACTCTGGCCCTAATCCTAACCTTAACCATAACTTTAACCCAAAGCCTAATCCCAACCCTAACCCTGGCTCTAATATTAACCCTGACTATAACCTGAACTCAAAACCTAATTCAAACCCTCATGTTTTTGATGTGTTATTAACGTCAGCGTGACGTTTAAAGTGGCATAGATTTGGTATTTGTTCTCCAGAAATTGTAAATCAATATGATTAGTTGATTATACTGTGACTATCCAAACAATGGGAGAGCTCACTGTGTCTAATTCGATACCACCAACAAAATAAGATTCAGAGTTTAAATACAACAAACAAGTATTCTACAAAGTAATTATTAATAATATTTAATGAATTGTAGACATTTTTAGTTCCCAGAAAACATTAAGCATTCTCTTAAGTTCCTCATGGGGGCATTAATGGACTTGGACTTTCCTCATTGAAATGGCTGCTGGTCATGGACCCCATTGGCTGGTTGCCTTGCCTCACAGTATCCAAGCCTGTAAACTACAGTTCAAAAGATGGTGTAAGACGTAGTTCAGTGGTCAAACTTTCCCTTCTCAGACGTGTCGTTACAGATTATTCATTTAATAAATGCAAAGTCCGTTAGTGTGGTCATGCCTTGTTGAGGGTCAGTAGGTTTCTTGTGTGTCTGGTGTTTGGGAAGATTGCCAGAATGTGTTTAATGCTGCACTAAAGCCTCAAGGTGCTCGCCATGCTTGATCTTATGCTGCATCCATCATCTCAGAATTACTGGAATTAACAGTTTCCAACAGGGTGAACATTAAAAGAGGCACTTGAAGGGTTTTTCCCAGTTGGAAGCATCGAATTCCATCAGCTCTGATTGCTTGTGGAATTCTGACCTGTGTGGGGGCTGTTTGCTGGAGTCAGGCCTGAAAATGCGGAGAGCTGAAAGCTTCTTCATCTAGAAATGTTCAATGTTCAATTACTCCTAACAACGTTTAATACCTCTTACCAATTATTCTTACAATGTTTAATTACTCTTACAATGTTCAATTACTCTTACCATCCAGTTTATTAGAAGCACAATTTATCAGCTGCTCCCAACCTCATTCATCATCGGCCCGTTTCTGACCACAGGTCTGCTTTGACCAGGTATTGGGCTGCTCATGCCCTTCCAGGTACAGCGATGTTGCTCGGATTGTTTTTATGTTGCGAGTTAGATACTGACCATTGATTAAGGTCTTCAGAGCCCCAAGACAGTCCACATTGTTGCTCCAACCCAATGCAACACATAGGGCTGAAGGACAAATACAAAATATCTGGGCTCACTACGGACCAAGTATGGAACCACTGGTCTAGCAGATGGCTAACACAAACTATGCTTCGCCAGATGAGCTAAGGCCTTTCACTGAATACCAGTAAGCTAGAGCTACAAGGTAGGGCTTTCTGACAGGAAGTTGCCAGGCGATGTTCAGAATCTAATACTTATGTTGTGCTGAGACTTATATTGACTCCTTAAACTGCAGGCTTAGGTTAGGTTGGTGGACCTCAGTGCTTACTCCCCAGCCATAGCACTACCACTGAAGCTGAGGTTTACCAATTTGACCTTTCCTTTTCTCATAGTCCTGTTGGTCAGTGCAATTGCGGTCAAGAGAGAAAATAAACTGAAGGCACTGGTGGAGAACACTGAGCTGTTTTTGTACATATTTAAATTATATGTGGTTATTTTTCACATAAGTTTTTATTTCCAGCAAGGAATGGCCAGTGTAGCTTTTATCCTGGTGTAACTAAAATATATTTTTGAGTGAGTGGGTGGGTGTCTGTGTATTAACACTTGTTCAAATGTTGATGTTACTTGTACAGTGGCTATTCAAACAAGTATTTGTGGTCAGGCTAAGGTGGAAAGCAATGGGATATCCAGATATATGGGTGTTTTTAATTACATTAAATCAAAGTCATTTTAGTTTTCAGTTTATTTCTAATAAAATATTCACAATTTGGCTTTTAAGTTAAATATGGAAGACTTTTAAAAATGAAAAAAAAAAACATCTTCTCAGCTTTGGCAGGTTGGCTAAATTAATCGTACTAGTCTTAGCCAAACAGCTATTGCCGTCTTTGAGCAACTTCTTTGACTCTGGCAGCTCTTTATTAGATTCTGCTGTAGATGTCAGCAAATTTCGCTAATGTAAGCTAATATTCAAGGTAATGACTGATAGCACTACCAACAAACCCAGTGAAAAATTAGTGGTTTTTAAGCATTACTGCTTTTTCAGGGTGCTAGCTGTGACACACAGCTAAATGCTAACAGCTAGCAGTGAACTGTCAGTATCTTGGCAATGTTGTGATGTATCTCTGCCTTCAAAGCATCTGAAACGCACTCAAAAGTATCTCCATCGCTATATTATACTATGCCATGCACTGACTTATGAGGCAGCATGAGCAGCAAGTGATCCAGACAGCAGCCTTCAGTTTCAGACACAGTGATGTAGTTATGAGAACTGTGGACCACATATAGACCCTCAGTGTTAAGGAGTTAAATCCTGAGTGGGAGTTCCAGGTCTAGGATCTGTGGTAGTGTTCTTCAGAGGAAGCGTTGTGGGTAGATGAGGCCCGGGTGGAAGAGGTGGGATGCAATATGATGACTATTTTCAGTTGATTCGGAGGTTGAGTCTTTGTGTTGCCAGGCAGATGTCAAAAGCATGTAGGACTGCTTGGGAGCTGGTTTCTATGAGACCATTATTTCAGCACAGAGAGCGAGAGAGACGATACAGAGACATTGGCGTCTTCATCTCTAAGCAGTGGAATCAGGCTGCCAAATTGGTGGAGGAGGATGCTACACATTATTTCAAACCTCATCGCATTTCTGCTGCTAACAAAAGAAGATGGGCCATTTGTATTTTGTCATGGTCGCAGAAAAACCTCAGAAATGTGTTTGTCTTCTTGTTTTTTCTCCCCAATTTGAAAACATCAGCTGCCCTTATGCACCTTTCATGGGTGGACCATAGGAAATTAAAATGACTTTTTTCTTCTTTTAGTTCCAGTTTTTGAGATTTCTTATGTCCTTCTGTAGGTCAAGAGATTTGGGTAGCACTTTACAATAACTTATCAATCATATCAATAAAAAGGCAGCACTTATATGGTAATATTATAGTAACAGGTTGTACTAACCTATATTACTTATTATAAGTAATATAAGTGCTGTCAGAACAAAACCTTGTATCTCCATTTTTGATATTTATTTCAGCTTTTGAAATCATTTGAAAATGCCTGTTGCCCTTTATACTGTGTGTAAATTTCATGATAAACGCAACACAAAAATCAGCACAATGTAACGCGGAGCGAGGTAGCGGACGCATGGGCGGAGGTAAGCGACTTTTATTGAGGGCAAATCCAGGGTCATGGTCAAAACAGTCCAAGGTCATAGAGCCAATACGGAGAGATCGTTGGGTAGACATGACAAAACCAGAATACAATCAAATACACAGAGAAAACATCAAACATAGACCAATACATCAAACAGAGCAAGGACAACGACCAGCAAAGACAAAGTACAAACACAGGGCTTAAGTAATGAAGGGAAAACGAGGGACAGGTGAAAACAATCAGGGGCGGAGTCACGAAACGAGGGACAGGTGAAAACAACCAGTCACGAAACGAGGGGGCAGGACACATGGGCTAAACCAAAACACAAACACATGCACAGGACTGGGAGGGGCCAATCGTGACACACAAAATGACATGAAGAGATGTCTGGTTCCATTGACTGACATTAAAAGTAAAGTAAGTTTTTTCCATCTATTTTGGAGATACAAGGTTTTGATCCAACATCAGGGATTATATATTATACACACTCACTGGCCACTTTATTGTTCAGTTGCTTGTTAACACAAATAGCTGATCAGCCAATCACGTGGCCACAACTCAGTGCATTTAGGCATGTAGAGGTGGTCAAGACACCTTGCTGAAGTGCAGGCCGAGCATCAGAACGGGGAAGAAAGGGGATTTAAGGGGCTTTGAACGTGGCGTGGTTGTTGGTGCCAGACGGGCTGGTCTGAGTATTTCAGAAACTGCTGATCTGCTGGGATTTTCACACACAACCATCTCTAGGGTTTACAGAGAACGGTCCGAAAAAGAGGAAATATCCAGTGAGCGGTCAGTTGTGTGGACGAAAATGCCTTGTTGATGTGAGGGGTCAGAGGAGAACGGGCAGACTGGTTCCAGATGATAGAAAGGCAGCAGGAACTCAAATAACCAACCAGAATCTCTGAGGAACGTTTCCAACACATTGTTGAAAGTCTGCCATGAAGAATTAAGACAGTTCTGAAGGCAAAAGGGGTCCAACCTTTTACTAGCAAGGTGCACCTTATAAAAGGAGAATATCAAAACATGATGCTAAAAGCTTTTTTTGTCATCAGGAAGAAAAAACTCTCTGACTGCTGTGAAGCTTTGTGGATGAGCAGGTGAAGCGGCTATGAGATCACCAAAAGTACATTTTGCCTAAGCCAGTTTAACTACATAAAATATGCATGTTACATTTTACCCTACATTAAATCATGTTCCGCTATGCCTGACCTATTTAATCACAGCTAGATTTGCAGTGATTTACATTCAATTTACATTCATCTAGTTTCGAGTTGATTCAGACAATGACACAATAACAGCTATAATAATGGCCTAGTAAGGCAGAGGAATTTAATTAACTTGATTGGAAACGTTTGGTGAGAAATCAACTTTACACAGTTTTCCATTTAGCCAAGATGTGTTCAGGGTACTAATGTAGTTTCATTACTTTAGCACAGGAGCTACAAGTCTAAAACTCTATGGTCACCCAAGTCCTTATTTGTAAGAAAAGATCCCTAAAACATTTCTCAACCAGCTCAAACCACATCCAGGTCTTCAGTGAGGTTGGTCTTCAGGCCTGTGGTTGTGACTGTGAACCATTAACATGACCAAAACCTCACCATGTAGCTGAACGTTGTGGGTCATTTTACACGACATTTGTTTAGACAGCATTTTCATGGTTCACAGTAGCTACATCCAATCCGATGTTTTTGCTCAAATCCAATCTCTCTGACTCGATGGTTCACCCTCGTTTAAATCTGTCATTAATGTGAACGAACCAACAACCTGAAATGACCCTCATGAGCTCATCCTCCTCAGTAACATCATGTGACTGAATCACTGCATCATCAGCACAAACTAACGAGCAGAACGAGCTTCACTGAGAAGATAATTAACTCTGATCAGCTCTCAGCTTCATTATTAGAGCGAGACGAAGGAGAAAAGGGTGAGATGAGCTGCTTTTCCACCGTTTACAGGCTTTAACTTCTGTTCGCCGCTGCTGCCATGGTAACGCTAAATGATGGTATGCGCAGCGGAAAGAAAGCACATGAATTCTGATCTGAGCATCACATTAAGGTCACATGGCCATGAATCAGATACGTATCTGATCTAGGACCACAGGTGAAAGTGACTCAGATCAGATTGGGAAAGATCAGATTTGTGTTCACACTGCACTGAAAACATCAGATCTGAGTCACATTAGAGCAAAAAATCGGATTTGTGCTACTTCAACCTGGTAATGTGAATGTAGCTAGTGAGTCATGCTGTGCTCTAAACCATATAATTGAATCTATGCAGCCTTAATGGTACTTGGATGCATTTTGAATGGATTGAGAAATGATTTGGGGATGTGACTACAGTTTCGATTTTGATGAGTGTTGACTTCTAGTGCTGTAGTAAATTTAAACTGTAGTTCTAAACTAAAGAAGCAAAATTTGGACATAAAATATGTCTCGTCGATTGACTCAGTCTGGGGGAAAACTGTGAAAATGTATTTTTCTTTAATTAATCTTATCATTGTTGCCAAATGTGAAAGTAAGATGCCCTTCTGTCCAATCCAAAAGCACTTGTGTCTACTCAGAAAGCACGGCTATCCTATATGCAAGCACTGCTGTCTAATCTGATAACATTTCTGTCCAATTAAAAAGCACTTCTGTCCAATCTGAAACCTCTTCCATCCAATCTGAAAGCACTTCTGTCCAATCTGAAAGCACTTCTGTCCAATCTGAAAGCACTTCTGTCCAATCTGAAACCTCTTCCATCCAATCTGAAACCTCTTCCATCCAATCTGAAAGCACTTCTGTCCAATCTGAAAGCACTTCTGTCCAATCTGAAACCTCTTCCATCCAATCTGAAACCTCTCCCATCCAATCTGAAACCTCTTCCGTCCAATCTGAAACCTCTTCTGTCCAATCTGAAAGCACTTCTGTCCAAACTGAAAGCACTTCTGTCCAATCTGAAAGCACTTCTGTCCAAACTGAAAGCACTTCTGTCCAATCTGAAAGCACTTCCATCCAATCTGAAACCTCTTCCATCCAATCTGAAACCTCTCCCATCCAATCTGAAACCTCTCCCATCCAATCTGAAACCTCTTCCATCCAATCTGAAACCTCTTCCGTCCAATCTGAAAGCACTTCTGTCCAATCTGAAAGCACTTCTGTCCAATCTGAAAGCACTTCTGTCCAATCTGAAACCTCTTCCATCCAATCTGAAACCTCTTCCATCCAATCTGAAAGCACTGCTGTCAAATCTGAAAGCACTGCTGTCCAATCTGAAAGGACTGCTGTCCAATCTGAAACCTCTTCCATCCAATCTGAAAGCACTGCTGTCCAATCTGAAAGCACTTCCATCCAATCTGAAACCTCTTCCATCCAATCTGAAAGCAATTCTCTCCAATCTGAAAGCACTTCTGTCCAACCTGAAAGCACTTCTGTCCAATCTGAAACCTCTTCCATCCAATCTGAAACCTCTTCCATCCAATCTGAAAGCACTTCTGTCCAATCTGAAAGCACTTCTGTCCAATCTGAAACCTCTTCCATCCAATCTGAAACCTCTCCCATCCAATCTGAAACCTCTTCCGTCCAATCTGAAACCTCTTCTGTCCAATCTGAAAGCACTTCTGTCCAAACTGAAAGCACTTCTGTCCAATCTGAAAGCACTTCTGTCCAAACTGAAAGCACTTCTGTCCAATCTGAAAGCACTTCCGTCCAATCTGAAACCTCTTCCATCCAATCTGAAACCTCTCCCATCCAATCTGAAACCTCTCCCATCCAATCTGAAACCTCTTCCATCCAATCTGAAACCTCTTCCGTCCAATCTGAAAGCACTTCTGTCCAATCTGAAAGCACTTCTGTCCAATCTGAAAGCACTTCTGTCCAATCTGAAACCTCTTCCATCCAATCTGAAAGCACTTCTGTCAAATCTGAAAGCACTTCTGTCCAATCTGAAACCTCTTCCATCCAATCTGAAAGCACTTCTGTCCAATCTGAAAGCACTTCTGTCCAATCTGAAACCTCTTCCATCCAATCTGAAACCTCTTCCATCCAATCTGAAAGCACTGCTGTCAAATCTGAAAGCACTGCTGTCCAATCTGAAAGGACTGCTGTCCAATCTGAAACCTCTTCCATCCAATCTGAAAGCACTGCTGTCCAATCTGAAAGCACTTCCATCCAATCTGAAACCTCTTCCATCCAATCTGAAAGCAATTCTCTCCAATCTGAAAGCACTTCTGTCCAACCTGAAAGCACTTCTGTCCAATCTGAAACCTCTTCCATCCAATCTGAAACCTCTTCCATCCAATCTGAAAGCACTTCTGTCCAATCTGAAAGCACTTCTGTCCAATCTGAAACCTCTTCCATCCAATCTGAAACCTCTCCCATCCAATCTGAAACCTCTTCCGTCCAATCTGAAACCTCTTCTGTCCAATCTGAAAGCACTTCTGTCCAAACTGAAAGCACTTCTGTCCAATCTGAAAGCACTTCTGTCCAAACTGAAAGCACTTCTGTCCAATCTGAAAGCACTTCCATCCAATCTGAAACCTCTTCCATCCAATCTGAAACCTCTTCCATCCAATCTGAAACCTCTCCCATCCAATCTGAAACCTCTCCCATCAAATCTGAAACCTCTTCCATCCAATCTGAAACCTCTTCCGTCCAATCTGAAAGCACTTCTGTCCAATCTGAAAGCACTTCTGTCCAATCTGAAAGCACTTCTGTCCAATCTGAAACCTCTTCCATCCAATCTGAAACCTCTTCCATCCAATCTGAAAGCACTTCTGTCAAATCTGAAAGCACTTCTGTCCAATCTGAAACCTCTTCCATCCAATCTGAAAGCACTTCTGTCCAATCTGAAAGCACTTCCATCCAATCTGAAACCTCTTCCATCCAATCTGAAACCTCTTCCATCCAATCTGAAAGCACTGCTGTCAAATCTGAAAGCACTGCTGTCCAATCTGAAAGGACTGCTGTCCAATCTGAAACCTCTTCCATCCAATCTGAAAGCACTGCCGTCCAATCTGAAAGCACTTCCATCCAATCTGAAACCTCTTCCATCCAATCTGAAAGCAATTCTCTCCAATCTGAAAGCACTTCTGTCCAACCTGAAAGCACTTCTGTCCAATCTGAAACCTCTTCCATCCAATCTGAAACCTCTTCCATCCAATCTGAAAGCACTTCTGTCCAATCTGAAGCCTCTTCCATCCAATCTGAAAGCACTGCTGTCCAATCTGAAAGCACTTCCATCCAATCTGAAACCTCTTCCATCCAATCTGAAAGCAATTCTCTCCAATCTGAAAGCCTTACTAAGTCATGACTTAATTACCACAACTACCACAAGTCATAGCCATGACATAATCCTCTCATTCCCACGGTACACTAAGTACACAAGGATTTTGAGGATGGAAAGTTACCAGCGGATTGAAGGCTTGGAATCTGCTCTTCAATTTCTCCATTTGTTTCAGTGAGCTGAGTGAGAAATCATTCATCTAAAATCACAGCAGAGGTGGTAACTGCAGCCCCTGAGGATCTGCTGCCTTCTTCCATGAGCATCCAACTGCACTTGATCTAAACCGTTCCACAGGGACGTTTTGCTCCAATCATGGGCATTTTGGCAGCTCAAACTGTTGGGCAAAGTGAACTTCGGGGCTGTAGGTGTGTATATGTGTGAAGGGAAGTGTGTTGGTTTCAGGAAAAGTGTCTCATGATTATGATAGGCACTTTCAGCTGTTTTTGGAAGGTTGTTTTGACTGTAAGTGGTGGATGCCTGTTAAGTGCTGTGGTCCTGACAGAAACCAGCCTGTTCCACACTCAGCACCTCTTCAGTGGTTAAAGCACACTTTTGAGAATGAGGCTTTCTAGCGCTCTTTTTTTTTCCCCAGCGATTGACAGATGAGAGAGTGGAGTGGTGGTAGTAGTTGTAAGTGTTGGGTTGGAATTCTTGGAATTCTTGGAATTCATCATATGCTATTTGTGGAACACTGACGTAAGAATTCGTCAGCCAGGTGTGATGTGTGGGCCCAAGTTGCTAATGAACAGCCATGGTTTGATGCTGCCTTTAGATTCTGTAGTAGTGGACACACTTTACTTAGACATACTTTACTAAATATGTAATGTGCAGGATTCTCATTCTGAAGCGTAAACGAAATATAAATCAGTACATTAATCAACTCTAAAACACTGATTATTGTTTGGATAATGTGCTATTACAGAGTTCATAAACTCTAAATATTATAGAAGACAACGTGCATAGGTTTTAAGTTGTTCAACCAATTTATATATAAACACTACTCACAAAAAGTTAGGGATATTTGGCTTTCTGTTGAAATTTCAGGATGAACCTATAATGCACTCGAACCTTTATTGGTGAAACTTTTGAATGCACATGTCCAGCTGTTCAATGTTTCAGTACTTTTGGCACAACTTGCTGTTCTCTAACAAGGAGCTTAACGACAAGGTGGTGGTGGTGGTGTTGGTGGTGTTACAGTGTGGGCAGGTGTGTCTAGTCAATACAGAACTGCCCTACACTTTGTGAACGGTACAGTGACGAGCCCAAACTACTTGAATAACTAATACTTGAATTAATCCAGTCATTGTGCCTCTACATGAACAACACAGGCCTAATTTCATCTTCATGGACGACGATGCTCCAGCTCATCGAGGTCGCGTCATTAGGGAACGGCTGCTGGAGACTGGGGTTCCTCAGATGGAGCGGCCTGCACTTTCTCCAGACCTGAATCCCATAGAAAACCTATGGGATCAGCTGAGTCGCCGTGTAGAGGCTCGTAACTGCACCCCAGAACCTCAGTGATCTGAGGGCCGCCCTTCCAGAAGAGTGGCACGCCATGCCTCAGCAGACAACGAGTCGACTCGTGAACAGCATGAAACGTCATTGTCAAGCTGTAATTGATGCTCAAGGGCACAAGTTTTTGAGACATTGACATTTTTTGTTGGGGTGTACCCACCACTGTTGTTGGCTTTTGTTTCAGTAAATAGTTTGAGATGAGGAAATCCCCCTCGCATGCTTCTACTTAAATGCCCTACTTTCATGACATAATATCACTGTAGCGTGAACCTTTTACGTTTTCCATAAATTTCACCTGTAAGGCAACTTTTTTTTATATATATTTATTTTTACAGTGGCTTTTTCGGCTGACCAAGAATGACAGCAGTGCTTTCTGTTTGGACAGCATTGCTTTCGAATTGGGCAGTAACCCTTTCATACTGGACCGCAGTGCTTTGACAGCAGGGCTTTTGTGTTGTATAGCACCAAGTTGTGCTTTCTAAGTGGACAGCAGGGCTTTTGTGTTGTATAGCACCAAGTTGTGCTTTCTAAGTGGACAGCAGGGCTTTTGTGTTGTATAGCACCAAGTTGTGCTTTCTAAGTGGACAGCAGGGCTTTTGTGCTTTCTGATTGGCCAGCAGAGCTTTTGGGCCAGACAGTAAAGCTTTTGGATTGGACGGCAGTACTTTTGGAATGTATAGCACTGCTTTCAGATTCTACAATTGCTTTTAAATTGGACAACAGTACGTTCAGATTGGACAGCAGATCTTTTGGATTGCCCAGCAGGGTTTTCAGATAGAATGGCAGTACCATTGGAATGTATAGCAATGCTTTCACTGGACAGTTGCTTTTGAATTGTACAACAGTGCTTTTAGATTGGGCAGCAGTGTGCTCTGATTGGACAACGGGGCTTTTGGATTGATTGGGAATGAATAGCAGTGCTTTCAGATTGGACAAAATTGCTTTTGGATTGGCCAACAGCATTTTTGTATCGGAGAGCAGTGCATTCTGACTGGACAGCAGGATTTTCAGACCAGCAAAGCTTTCAAATGGGACAGTGGTGCTTTCAGACTAGACAGCAGGGCTTTGAGATTTGACAACATTACTTTCAGATGACGGTCAGTGTTTTCAAATTGGACAGCAGTGCTTTTGGATTGAAATTTCTCTTGGAAATAAAATCACTCTCCTTGGGGAAAAATAGCAAGGATGACTTGGTTGATGAATCAGCCAATTTTATATCTACTTGTCTGCCAGTTTTTATTTTGTGATCTCCTTCCAATATTAAAAAGTGTATGTGGCTAATTCTGAGAGTTTTTTAATGACACACAAACATATAAACACATACTTGAAAGTCTCTTTTTTTAAATACTTAGTTTTTTTATGAACATTAATTGTTCATCAGCATGTAAATCAATGCCTGTGCATCCATGGCTGTTCTGCCATTGTAAAGCCCAGAGGTTTTGATCATATACTAATTCTGCATTAGTATGCCCATCATTGTCTGCGCATCGCAAATATCCGGAAATTAACAGTATTCAAATTTAAATGATTTTCTTCTTCATTTCCAAGACAGGTGAAATTGTAAACTCAACACGCACTGCAGCACACTGATTACATTGTGTGCCCTCTCATTATCACACACTTGACAGAACAGGCCTTCATGTCTATTACCTTCATGGCCAGGGCTTCACTGAGAGGATGTTTAATAATATATATCAGGCTTCTCAGGCTTCAGTTCTGAAGACCCACTGTTTTGAGTTTACCTCCTCCAAAACACTTGATTTAATCAGCAGCTAATTATCGAGTTGAATCAGACATATTGCAACATGACAGTTTGAAAGCTCTGTGGTTGTGCTTAACGTGTGCCACTCAGCTCGTCAGAGTAATCACAATAATTAAAAAACGTACGATAACTTCAGATTCTTGTTTTAAATCTTACAAGTCATAGAGATTGATTTGCATAACCATGTAATCATTATTTAGTTCATATAAAATGACAAATTTCATCGTCTCATGTAAATTGTTCCACACTCTCTAACTTATTAAAATATGTCAAACTGTATGTTATAACAAACTGAAAAAGTCAAAGGTGTAAGCTTGAGAATGTAAATGGGATGCAAATGTCATTCACTATGTAGTTATTTGCTTAATTACATATATACTGGAGCTAATAGAAGTGTGACAATGATAATAATCTATCAATAATGCCTTTAATAACATGTTAGTAATATGTTAGCATAATACATTATTATTTTTATACATTTTTCTAATGCTGTTAATGCAATTTCCCTTGTAAATATTTAGCCTACTGTAGTGCAGGCTGAAGCCCAGCTGCAGCCCGCTAAATATTGCTGTGATAGAATTCCTGATTGTAGTCTTTTAATTCAAATCTAGCTTTTAAATGGCTTTTAAAGCGATACGTTCAGTACCTTGAGCAGAATACAGAACGGACAGTGCTTATGAACTCAAATTATTATAGAAGCCAGTTTAAGTTTTTGGAAGTAAAAACAACAAATCTTTTTGGACAGCAGTGCTTTTTCATTGCAAAGCAGCGCATCCTGCTTTCTGCTTTGACAGCAGGGCTTGCGAATTGGACAGCAGAGCTTTTGTGCTTTTTGATTGGATTGCAGAAGTTTCAGACTGGACAACATTTTGATTGGACAGGGCTTTTAGATTGGTTGGCAGTACTTTTGGAATGTACAGCAGTGCTTTTAGATTGGACAGTAGTGCTATCAGATTGAACAGCAGGGCTTTTGCATTGTACAGCAGGACATTGTGATTGGACAGCATGGCTTTCTAACTGGACAGCAGTACTTTTGCATGACAGTGATACTTGCAGATTAGACAGCAGTGCTTTCTGATTGGACAGCAGTGTATACACTCTGTATGCTCTGAAAGCTCTGCATTCTCAGGATGAAAACAACGTTCTTGAAATATTGAGAGTATCATTATATTCCGATAAAGCGCATTCTGTCCCCTCATAACTCAATTCATTGCTTCCTACATAGAAAAAAAACTTTCTTTAAGAGTCAAATTGGAGTGATTGATAATGTTTGACTACAACGCAGTGTGATTATTCACGATTGTCCTATTCAGTTCATAGAAAGGCTAATTACATAAAACCAGTACAGCCAAACAGCGGTAATAACTCCAGACTCCGGAGGGTTAATCCTGCTGCAGTGATGGATATCGTCATGTTCAGTAAAACATCCTACTCAGATCGCACTGCATTTCATTGAAATGCATGAAATCGACAAGTGTGTAATAAGGAGACAGAAGCAGAACGCTGGGTAGGTGTGGAGCTGGAGGAGTCATGGTGATGCTCGGAGTTGCCGTGTCTCGTTCGCAGGCAGGCCCAGGGACCCACACACATACGCTTGATAGCCTCTGATGAGTCGGCTGATGAATTCGTTTGGGGCTGTGCATCTCTCTCTCTCTCTCTCTCTCGCTCTCTCTCTCCGGCTGAGCCTGGCAACATGTCTGCGCTTGGCTAGACTCACTAACGACCCATATGCAGAATCCAAGCACGAGTATTCTGTCAGGCCTGCCAGTGCCGCTGTTGTGGCCCAGGCCTGGCCTCAATGCAGCAACACGTCCACTCTGAGGCAACGTGGAGAATCCAAAAAACACAGCACGCATTACAATGTTACCACACTGAAAACAAAACCATGTTTAATTCATTCTTTTCCACATTAATATGCTTTATTACTTCATCTCAGTTTTGTCTTTCAGTTTGTTAGGTTCTCCACTCCTTTGTAGCAACTGCTGCCGAATTGGACGAGCATCAAAGAAGCTGTATTTACACCAATCAGGCATAACATTATAACCACCTCCTTGTTTCTACACTCACTGTCCATCTTATCAGCTCCACTTACTGTATAGCTGCACTCTGTAGTTCTACAGTTACAGACTGTAGTCCATCTGTTTCTCTGATACTCTGTTACCCTGTTCTTCAGTGGTCAGGACTCCCATGGACCCTCACAGAGCAGGTACTAATTGGGTGGTGGATCACTCTCAGCACTGCAGTCACACTGACGTGGTGGTGTTGTGTTAGTGTGTGCTGTGCTGATGCGAGTGCTGCTGGAGTTTTTAAACACTGTGTCCACTCTCTGTCCACTCTATTAGACACTCCTACCCTGTCAGTCCACTTTGTAGATGTAAAGTCAGAGACGACAGCTCATCTGAAGCTTTAGCGATTCCTGTAATAAATTCCAGCTAACAGCAGATTTTGCCAGTTCAGTGGACATCCCAGAACTGAGATAAGCACTGGCTTTTTAACAAGTCAAGCATTAAAGTATACAGGACCCATTAGAGTTAATGTGAAGCCTGTTTGCATATGTTCATTTAAGACCTTTGAGAAAGCATTTGACGGAACTTAAAACCCATTTGGAGTTAAGTCCCTCCCATTTGGAGATGGCCCAGATTGTAGGAATACATTCCTGAGGCCTTTAACATTCAAGCCAGACTTTCACACGTGCCCCATTAGAGATATTCTTCTCTCCCTGTTTAGACAGCCCATCTGATAAATGCATCTTTCCATCATTAGACTGGCTGTACTTTAGGAAAAAAGTGGCTTACGGCCTTTATTTTGAATATGTTTGTATTCACGGTAAAAAAATTAAGCCTAACCCTTCTGCTTTGCGAGACATGCTGCATGCACAAATGGTGGGTTTGACCATTTCTCTTGAGCTGAATGCTAATAGAATCATGTACAAAATACAATCCAATACGATTGTTTTCCCAGAAAACTCACCACTGAAGAAACAAAGG
This sequence comes from Pygocentrus nattereri, assembly GCF_015220715.1. Classification (NCBI taxonomy): domain Eukaryota; kingdom Metazoa; phylum Chordata; class Actinopteri; order Characiformes; family Serrasalmidae; genus Pygocentrus; species Pygocentrus nattereri. Next base: position 7,528,526 of record NC_051221.1, read on the forward strand.
CATCGAGAAACATCCAGCTTTACTGACCATAATCAAGAACGCTTTGCTTCCCAGTAATGTATCACTTGTGCTGGTCATCCTCTAACACATTAGCTCCACCAGTAATTTTGTGCGAATTATGCAGGAAATTCATCATCGCACTGGAATTTCAACTGCAGCTCAAACCCAACCTCTTTCTGTTTCATTATCATTACATTCTCTCATATGTGAAAATGGCCTATGTCGTGATTTTTTGGGACTGAGAATTTTTGTAAGGAATTGACTACTAGAATCCTAGACTCCATCGATTGCATCTCTTGTCATTTCTGGAATCTAACATCTGGAATCTTACTTATTTTTACATAGTAAACCTAAATAAAGATGGCTACAAATCGCCATTATGTTGAATCATATTTTGGCAAACATTTGGTAAAGCCTGTCCACCATAGCAACAGTTACTACAAATGCACCTGAATGCTCAACACTGAAGAAACAAAAGCATGACAGAAACATTCAGCTTTGCTGACTATAAGCAAGATATCAGTATGAAACAGTGTGAAATTGGAATTGAGAATCGAGAAATTTAAGATAAACAGGGATTAAAACAGGGGGCTGAATGATTCATCAATGAAATGAATATTAATCAACCAAAAGAAACAAAGACTAAATGATCAAAGCAAATTTATAAAGAAAATGTGATGAAAACAAATAAACAGTGAGTAAATTAACCCACCAATAAAAAAGTCAAAGAAAATTGAACAGTAAAGAAAATCTAATAAAACAGTTGATTAGAAATGAGAGCTTTAAAAATGTTTTACTTAGATTTACCAGAAGAGAAAAGCAAAGGCTCTAAAATTGAACCTTGAGGAACTCCACAGTGTTAATTTGTTGGGAAAAGTAATTTCCCGGTGAAACTATAAACTGTTTGCTCATTAAATATAATTTAAACCATTCTAAAACGGTGCCTGAGAGGCCCCTCCAGTATTCAAGACAGCAACTTAGAATCTTGTGATCAGTAATATCAAAAGCTGCACTGAGATCCATTAAAAATAGAAGGTGTTTGTGCATCAGTACTGAGCCTGAGGTCATCCACAGCACGACTGTCCAACATAGCAACAGTTGCTACAAAGGGTCCTGAAAACTCAAAAGTGAAGAAGCAAAGGCATCGCAGAGACATTCAGCTTTGCTGACCATAATCAAGATATTTTTGCATCCCAGTATTGTAGCACTTCCGGTAAACACATGACCTCTCTTATATTTAATTATATATCTAATTATATTAGAGTTTATGCAGGAAATGTGTCATCGAATGGTCATAAATGTGAAGTTGGGATTGAGAATTGAGAATTTTTTTATGGGACACATGACCATCCATTCCATCTCTTGTAATTTTGGGAATCTAACATTTGGAATCTACTTATTGTTACATAGTAAACCTAAATAAAGATTGGTACAATTTCAAAGCTTGTCCAACATAGCAACAGTTGCTACAAATACACCTGTGGGTGGATCAGTTGTCAACTGTGTCCATGTATTTTATTCATATAGAAATTATGTACACACCCGAATCAAATTCACTGCATCTCTTTTTCAGCGCAGTGAGGAGAAAGATGAAGTGAGGGAGAAAAAACACTCTTTTAATTCACTGTCTGTCAAAAGCCTGACACACAGTAGCCTCTTCATTACCTCGAGGCTGTCATGGGAGGTAATGATGGAGATGGACGTCGGGGTGGAGAGTGGAGCTCTCGTCTGAAGTGCTTATTGGACATCTCTTCTGCTGCCAATGACTCACATTTGTGAGCAATTGTACTTTGACTACAAAATAGCTCTCCATGTCCTCAAGAGAAACCCTATCGACTATAGCGCTGTATTTAAACACACTTTTTCATGTGCCAGCCATTCTGCCACATCTGCTTTAGCACACACTCAGGTCACCCATCTGGCTGGCAAACCACCTTATCAGGGAAAAGGAACTGGCTGCAGGTCCGATCATCATCTAAAATCAGCCTGTCGTTTTCCTGATGTAAGATAACTCAGCTAATCATAATCGGCTTACGCGTTGAATCCGTTGAATCGGTTGTGTTGGAGTGTGATCTACACCACAGGCTAGAAGTTTTAAAGCAGGAGGTCTTTACTGCAGGAGTTTTACTGCAGCTCTACTGAAAATCAACTGATTCCTCCATTCAGCAGTTCCTGAAGGCAACTTAATTGGATGTGTCACATTAGGGTTTTGACTTAAAAGCCACAGAAATTAATCATTGAGCTGATATCCAGATTTCAGGATTCAATGTGCTTTAAAAATGTAATTTTTCTTATATACTCAGAATACTCAGGTATTCAGTACTTTTACACCTTTAATCAAAACCTTTTTTTACAACTGTGCATGAATTAGATAGAAGCAATAAACTTTACAAACCTAATACGACAGTGTACAATTTGGATCCATACAAAACAACAAAGATAAAGCTCATAAATGAAGTTCTAAATCTAAAATTAGGCCTAAGTTTTGTACTGAACTTTAATACCAAAAATCAGTCATTTCAGTTTTTACTTGATATAGTTGTAAAAAACAGTTCACATCCACTAAGAAATATCTGTCACTCTGGTAAGCTGTCAACGGAATCTTCACATAGCTATTTATCAGTCCATCAGTCAATCAATCAATCAATCAATCAAGTAAGCAACAATTACTCAATCAATTAATCTTAACCAAGAAATACATTGAAGGTGCTCTAATTTTACAATGTAGCCAAGAAAGATAAACAGGGATTAAAACAGGGGATTAAGTTAGAATTCATCAACCACAGCAAAGACTAAATGATCAAAACAAAATTATAAAGAAAATATGTGATGAAAACAAATAAACAGTAAGTAAATGTACCAACTGATGAAATAAAGTCAAATAACATAGAGCAGTAAAGAAAATCTAAGAAAACAGTTAGAATAAAATAGGTTAGAAATTAATCTTTAAAAATGATTTACTTATATTTACCAGAAGAGCAAAGGCTCTGAAATTGAACCTTGAGGAACTCCACAATGTTGATTTGTTCTGAAAAGTAATTTCCCAGTGAAACTATGATCTGTCTGTTCATTAAACATAATTTACACCATTCTAAAACTGTGCCTGGGAGGCCCATCCAGTATTCAAGACAACAACTTAGAATCTTGTGATCAATGACATCAAAAGCTGCATTGAGATCCATTAAGACCAAAAAAGAAGGATTTTATGCATGAACTCTGAGCCTGAGATCATCCATAGCATAAATCAATGCTTTCTCAGTACAATGGTTAGCACAGTATTGAGCATCTTGAAGTATCGAGTACATTGACACATTTCAGTCATGCTGAAACAGGAAAGGCTTTTTGCCAAATTGTCAACAAAAAGTTGGAAGCATATAATTGTCTAAAATGTATATGTTGTAGCATTTACATTAATCTTCAGTGGAACTAAGGCTCCCAAACCCTGAAAAACAGCCCCAGACCATTATCCCTCCTCCTCCAAACATAACTGTTGGCACTATGCATTCAGCTTTAGGGATGAGATGTTGTTGCTTCTAGCCTCTTATAGTTGACAATAATATCACTTACATTTGACCAGCACAGACCTAGCAGGGTGGAAATTTCATATACTGACTTTTTGGAGAAGGTGGCATCCTATGATAGTGGCGCTGAGCTCTTCAGTATGACCCATTCCACTAGCAGTGTTTGTGTAAGGAGATGGCGTGGCTATGTGCCTGATTTTGCACACCTGTTAGCAATAGATGTGACGGATAAACCTGAAGTTAATAATTAGGAGGTGTCCACTTACTTTTGGCCATGTGGTGTATGTTAATATGACAGTTAAAAGTCTGTTCAAATGTCCATGTTTAATTAAGAACCACCACAAAATATCAATGTGAGCTTAGCAGTGATATACAACAAGAATCCTATGGGGGAAAGGAGAATTACGGCAGAGCTGCTTTGTCCTGAGTTTTGATCTGGTTTTGACATTTATGTCCTGAACTGAAGGTCTATCATTAGCAGTCATGGCTCACCACTGCTTTAAGGCTATAGGGTACGGCTCTCCAGAGGGGATCTGGAGTAGCAAGAAGAAAGACACCAGCTTCAGACACAGCCACTAACTGCACAGGGCATCATCAAAAATGCGCCTTATCTGCATATTCCTCATAGCTAACATGAAAAACGCCTTGGGCAGAACGAATTTGCCACCTCTGTACTGTTGGGTGGGATAGATGCTGACCTACTTCTGCAGACTGGCTCCAGTGAAAGGGATTGTGATAGGTGTCCCGAGATAGAAAACACAGCGGTACTGTAATAACCCTTTAGAGAATTTCTGAATCCTGAAACGAAAAGGTCAGCATGCTAATGAAAGTTTTGCTGTACTGTAAAATTGAGATACGACCTTTTAAGCCCCTCTCGTCACTCCCAGGGGGAGGAGGAAGGAAACTTTCCTCTACTTTTATTATGGCTAATTTAACTCTTATGTCTATGTGAAATAAGCTTGAGAAGAAATGTAGGACTTTTTCTTATTCTTGCAGTGTGAAGGTTTTTCTTATGTCCTCGCAATGCACAGTTACTCTTGACACATGTAGCTGCTGCTTCTGTCGAGAGCGGGAAGGTGAGAGGCAGAGAAACGGAGGGAGAAAGTGAATCCTGGCCTCTGCATTGTCATTTCGTGGTTCTGTATAAGGAATGCAGTCATAATAAAGCTTCATTATACAACCGCACGCATGCAGAACCTAAAAATAATTCAGAAACAGTGAAGGTCAGCCCGTGTTTTTGACAGAGAGAGAGAGATGAGAGCTGGAAGACTGCTGTCCTGGAAGCTCCCTCATGTTTATACGCCATTAAATCTTCATACTGCACTGAAACTTTACAAAGAAAGTAAACATTGCTGAGGACTTGCTCACTCCCAGGCCTGGAGGGCCACATCACCACACACTGTAAAGGTGGATTCCAGTGATTCTTCTGCCTAATTAAACCATTACAGTAAGCAAAGTCTTGGGTTTGATATGAAACGCTAATGGTGAGACTTACCGAGTCAGAATTCTTCACAGTGGTGGTTTTAGGAAACAGATGACTGGAGAGTTTAATGCCTCACAGAAAGTTGATACATGAAATGGTTATGAATATTTTTGGTACATACATACTTAGAGCTATCTAAGTTGAAATAATGCCACCAAAAGAAATCTTCAGCATTACATACCGTATAAAAACTCAGATGACTCTTGTAGGTTCATTGGCGCTTTTGGATAGTAAATAAAGTTGCTATATTTGTGTTGTAGACATGGAGTCCCCAGGTTCCTGGTCCTACCACCACCACAAACAATGTTTAATCTGTAACCAAGCATAACTAAGGCAAGGGACTTTGTCAGGGGTCAGCAACCCAGATGTTAAGATAAGATAAGATAAGATAAGATAAGATAAGATAAGATAAGATAAGATCCTTTATTAGTCCCACAGCAGGGAAATTCACAGTATTACAGCAGCAGCAGAGTAACAGGAGTAGGGCACTCAGTAATAGAAATAGGAAACGGTACAAACAGTATAAACATTATAAATAATAAAAATTAAAGCTAAGTCTCGACTATTTACAACAAAATAAGGATAATAATAAAATAAAATAAAATAAAATAAGAGTTGAAGCAGAAGAGCCATTTTGTCCTTTCAACATAAACCAGTCCACCTTGGTAACCACAACATTTGACGTCCAAGTTATTGAAGTAAAGCTTCACCATCTTGGCTGTAAATATGTCACAGTGAGTCTAGTATAGGCTAAAAATATAATCTAAACAAAAACACAGACTTACTTTAAGCTTTAGCTCCACTTTTCTCACATCTCCGGCAGGATACTTCTCTACCTAAGTGGAATAGTTTCTTGCAAACTGCCTGACCTTAAATGGTGCCTGAGGCGCTGGAATGTAACTGCTGCACCGTTTAAGATGGAACGGGACGATTCAAACAAAAAGCTGGCAAAAGAGAAACAGACTTCAGCTTTGCAACTTTTAGTGTTTTCAACATTTCTAGTTTCGTGTTGCAGATGAAACATATTAGGGAACCAGCTGGAGGGCTTACAAATGCAAATAATTCCATTTGTCACCAAATTATTGATGCTTGTCCTAAATCTTTCTCTTTTTTGCCGTAACTACTAGCTAGACAAGATTGTGGCACTGCTCTGTAACAGTCTACATGCCAATCTTCAGGGTTAAAGGTTGGTAAATTAGCAGGTTTACCTTTATTCCAGAATTTAAGACCATGCATTGTTAAAAAACCTGTGTTAGCATGATCAGCAAAGCGTCACTGCAAAGGAGGATCATTTTATAATTGCCTAAAATGTAATTCTGCTGTGGAGCTGCAAGTTGGTGGCCAGGCCCTGCATTGCTGTCTTGCTTAGTTACATTTTTTACATTATTTTAATTTCAGTTGTGCACATATCCACTTGCTTGGCATCTCCAATGAGTAGTTTTAACCTGACAGAAAACAAGATACTGTAAGATACAATATGATTGTTAAACGAACAGAATATTTACCTCTGTGTTATGAATTAAGGACGATTCTTGTCTGGCCTTTTTGTCACATGGTGACACTTAAATTTAGGAAGTTTGTATAAGGAAGCATCACAGCACCACCCTCCTCCACTGTTTCTGTAGATTGTAGATAGCTGAACAGTGCTGGTGTTACTAGTGTAACCCTTACCTAGTTAGCAAACTAGGTAAAGTTGATTGTGGTTGAAGTTCAATATTGTGAAAATGACAAAGCGAAAAAATCTGAAACCATCTGCCCTGGAAATCTACACACAGTGCTGTAAACGGAAGGCCTGTGGTTAATTAGCCGATACGCACTGAGGCGTCCTGACAGCCGTTATAAACCTGAGAAAGGTCAGTAATCAGTTTAAAATTGAATTTATTTCTCTCTGGTCATAGTAATAAGGGGTGTTTGCCAATAAAGTAGCTACAACTCAGTAGGCTAGTTGATTGGGTCTCTGGGACATAATGCTTCCTAGCTCAAGCCTTCCTTATGAAATGATTTTGAAATGAAATCTCTTCCACTTCACCCGTCAAATAACTTGTGAGAAGCTGTACGTAAACTTGAATGAAAATGAATCTATAATGAATCTCAGAATTCTTTATATATCAAAAGATATACTGAACTGAACTGAATTGAACATCAAATTAGGCAAAACATATGAAAAACAGCAACATTTGAGTTATAAAGTTTTGTGCCAAAAGCAGCAATATAATATGTATACATATATATCATATCATTATATATCAACCCATGGTAACAATTCCTTGAACTTTGATGTTATGACAGTTTATGCCATCTCTTCATTTGTGCTGTGTACACTTGTGGCCTCTGTCATGACAATTAATGATAACAATAATGTGCCATATATTACTTGACATTATCTGTCATGACAACTAATGACAACATGCCGTGATAAGCTTATGGCACGTTTATGTCAATGTTATGTGACAGAGATCATGGAAAGTGATACTCATTCTAGAAATATCTTCATAATTTGCTGATACGTTTTGCTGGAGGGTAAACACTATGGGTCTCCAGTACTAGCATGAGGAAACATGTTAACTGCTAAACCACATTCAGTGTTCATAAGCACATAACATATGCATGAAGGCGAAGTGCTTTGGATAAGATATCCACAGGCTATAAACATCTTGTTAAACACCAACTTGTAATACACCGTTTTTTAAATGTGTTCTGTAGCTGTCAGCAATCATTCCATATGAGGTTAAATGCCATGCAAGCTAATTAAGTTAAGCGTGGCTTTTGCTCCTTTACAGCAGTCCTTTATGTTTCAACAAATTTGCATGTGCAACCTTTTATCTTGAAAGCAATTTAGTTTTACTCGGGAAATACATTGTAAAGCCAGTGCTAGCCTGCATGCTCCAGGTAAATGACTGGCAAACAAAGCCAACAGGAGAAACGAGGCAAAGGTGTAAAACATGACCAAATTTCTTACAATCTTCATACAATCTGTGATTTATTACAACAACTCCACTTTATTAACTCTGTGTGATGTGGACCTAAGCATACACTTGCATTTTAATTGAGTAGAAAACAGTCATCACTATTAATAGGTGTATTTGTTCTCCCCTCTGCCATCTTATCACAATCAGGTGTCCCATTTTTCCAATCACACCCAACCAGTGACTATAAACTAGAGTCATTTATGACTCAATTTGTCCGCTATTGAGGCATAATGAATGTTAATTGTTCACAAACTCCTTTCTGACCATTAAGATCTTCCTGCTTGGATTTCAGAAACCAGGCCTCAAATGTAATTACAGAGAGAGCCGGATAAAAGGAAAGCTAATTTATTTCATTAACAGAGAAAATTAAATTAATTATTTAACCTGCCACTCAGGTTGTACGCTTTTTATGGCTGCTCATTTCCCACTGGAGCAGTAGCTCTATGGAACACGTCTTGTTCAAGTCACTGATCTTACATGATGCTTCCAGAGACCCCTTTTCCATGATTTAAGTTCAAGTTGGAATGTCCAGTAACACAAGCTATATAAGCTATACAAGCTATTTTCATCAACCAGAAAAATCTGTATTTAAAAGAATTTAATGGAAAATTGCACGTAAATATTGTAACGGTTGGGAGTGAGGAGGTGGACGCATATGCGGAGATAGGCAACTTTTATTAAGGGCAAATCCAGGGTCATAGTCTAAACGGTCCAGGGTCATAGAGCCAACACGGACTGATCGGGGGACAGACATGACAGACAAACCAGAATCAAACATACAACAACAACAAAGACCAGTAACCAGACAAGGGAAAACACAGGCTTTAAATACAGAAGGGTAAACGAGGGACAGGTGGAAACACAGGTGGAGACAGTCGGGGTGGAGTCATGAAATGAGGGGGCTGGACTAAAAGCCAAAACAAATACACATGGACCAGACTGGGTGGGGCCAATCGTGACAAATATATTTTTTTCAATATTTAATATTTAACATATCCAACATTTACCTGTATTAGATCTTCCAGTCTTTTCAGAAGACTCGCTTTTATTTTTTTTTTTAAAGAAATCTGCAGTGATATTTTTTCCAAAATTCAGTCATAGAGAATTTGGATGCATTTTCTGCTTCTCACGATTCAAGTAGTCCTGTGACGTTGAGGTCTGGACTCTGTGGTGGTCAACACATTATGCTTAACACCAGCAGCTTCTTTGTTAATAAGTATGTCTTGATCTTCTCAATAGTGTGTTTAGGGTCATTATCTTGCTGTAGAGTGAACATCTTCCCAATTAAACACTTTCCAGCAGGTATTTCTTGATGTTGTTCTACATTCCCAATGTGCACTGATCCACTACCATTCTTGACTCAAGGTTGCATACATGGTTTGAGGAGTTTCTGCAGTTATCTGATTATTCAGATCGTCATGTAAACAGCACACTGCGATTTCTTAAATCAGAGGAAGGTCTAGAAATCTTATTAAGAAATCTGATAAAGAGGCTGGATTTCAGCTCAGTGCTCATTCTGCGCATGTTCAAAAACAGATGGCGGTACTGGAAATAAGCGAGCAGCACTACCACGAGGTGCAGCAAAACACTTTTGGAGTGACGCTGAAACACACGCTTGATGAAATGAAGGATTTAAATATTCTTCATCTTCTAGATGATATATGTATATATTGTCAGGTAATGCGGCGCAATGGTTTTTGCGGCATGAAGTTTGAGTTGTACATTATATTTACGTCACGTCGTCTTCTGTGAGTTGATTGGCTGGTTGCAAAGCAGAAAACGTTTGATGTTCTTGTGCAAATTACATATCATCTCAGACGTATAGTCACTACCATGTCGGTGTCACTGCTGTGCTGATAATGGACCAACACCTAAATAATACCTGGACAAAAGCGGCCCAGGCCCAGATCAATCAATGATGAATGGGGTCAGGGCAGGTCGATCACTTAAACAGCAACAGCAGATGGGCTACAATCTGTAACTATACATCAATAAGGTACAAGTCAGTGATTGAAGATATGTATGTGTATATTTTTATAAAGGGAGTTTTCAGCTCAGGTCAAAGGACATGTTGTTTTTTTCATCATTTGAGACCTATTTGAAGATGACCATCCACTTCCTCTTCACAGGTTGGCGCCAGTCAATTGATGGTGGCACTGTAATTTATGCCGTAGATGTTTTGCAACAGAGCGCGCTGCCAACTCTGGGGAGGAATGATTAATTTATTGGTGTTTGGATAAGAACATGTATGCCAGGCCTATTAATATTGCTCTTTTGCTCTACAAGATCACATCTAGGCAAATTGAATATTCCCATCTTTAATAAGTCAAAGCTCCAGGCCTCTCCATCCGCTAAGAAAAGCTGCCGTTCATTGAAACGCAGGCTACAGGTTGTAAATCTCTGCAGTAAATGAGGCAGTTTTTCATATTTCCCAGCAGCACCGGTATGCAAAGTCAAGAAATAAGAGTACATGTGTGCAGACGGTTTCAAATCACTCTGGTATTTATAGTCGGGTCTCGGTGGTCTCCAGCTCCACTCAGACACAGGAGGTAAGTAATCTAATAACAACCAATTCTTTGATTCCAGATCACACAAAGTAATGTCAGGAAAATCCCAGTGAGACAAGTTCTGCACTGATGGCTCTGAGACCACTGCAGGACCACCATTAACTCACTGAAAAGCGAATCGGTTCAAATAGCTCATTTGCAGCAATACAGACTTACATAAATACATCAAAGCTAAGGGATGCAAACATTTGTTGTTGATGTTGACAGTGCTAAAAAAAACCCCGCATGCTAGTCTGCGCTCCACGCATAATTATGAGAGAGAAACAGATACACCACATAAAGATTCCACTTCATGGCAAGTGAGAGTTGTTTGTTAATAAAACATCTGATTTCACTCTGCGTCCAACTACTGAATCATTAATTCATGTGTTTTAGCTTTTTAAAAAATGCAGCCTCTGCACTTCTGCAGCCTTTACACTTCTGCTTCTTAATGTCTGACAGCCACAGTCGGTTTGTTTTGATACTGTAAAGAGTTCTACATACTGAGCACAGTTTATTTGTGTGATTCAATCATGTTTACCAAGCTTGAATCAATTTATCGTACATGGTAATAACTGATGATACTGTGACGACCGGCGGCGAGACGCAGAGGCAGGAGACATGTTCTTTGCCAACAGTGCTCTTTATTTAGTTTACTACTCGCTTACTGCATTTAAACAGCACGGAGAGTGAAACCAGACTAACTAAACTGGGGGAAACCGCGCCCAGGCCACCAGACTAGCTACACTTCTGCCAGAGGGTAAAGACGGCAACAGCCACATTTGCATGGCCCCTCCTACTCTGACGGGAGGGCCGCTACGCGAGAAACCCCGTGCTCGCCACATAACCCCCCCCTTAAAAGTCAGCCGACCCGGCGACTCCCCCGTAACACACAACACAGAACAATTTTTTTTTTTTTTTTTTTTTTTACATCTAGTCCCTGATACAGTCTCTGAGGCGCGGGGGGGTCCGCCGAGCTTGTGTAGAAGCCCTTCTTTGTGCCCCCCCTGAGTTCTCCCCACCCAAAGTCCCTGGAGGTTCCTCGGCCACGGCATTGCCCTTAGGCCGGTAAGGAGCCAGTCGGTCACGGTGAACGACCACAGTCCGGCGGCTCGTTTGGACCCGGTAAACCACCTCTGACAGCCTGTGCAAAACACGGCATGGCCCCTCCCAGTCGGACTGGAGCTTAGGGCAGTGTCCTGTTTTACGCCTTGGGTTGTAGAACCACACGGCAGTCCCCGGTACCAGAGGGGCATCTTGACAGCGCGTGTCGTACGCCCTTTTCTGGCGCGCGCTAGCCCCCTCTTGATTCTCTCGTGCGGTTCTGTGCACGGCCGCCAAGCGCTCTCTGAGGTAGCGGGCGTAACATGTCTCGTTCACGGGGGTATCCATCCCCACGGGCAGTCCGAAGACCAAGTCCGTGGGCGTGCGCAGCTCCCTTCCCAGCATTAGCTGTGCTGGCGTGAAACCCGTAGACTCCTGCACCGTTGCTTGGCACGACCACAGGACCAGCGGCAGATGCCGGTCCCAGTCGCGCTGGTGTTTGTCCATAAGGATGGCCAACTGCGTGGCGAGCGTCTTGTTAAACCGCTCAACCAACCCATCGCTCTGAGGATGCAGGGGCGTGGTACGGGTCTTCCGGACCCCAAGGCGTTGACAGACCTCGGCCATGACCTGCGACTCGAAGTTGCGCCCCTGGTCGCTGTGAAGCTCCTCCAGCAAGCCGAAACGGCAAAAGAACTCCTCGACCAGCCGCTCCACAGTGGTGACTGCGCCCTGGTCGGGGACTACATAGGCCTCTGGCCACTTCGTGAAGAAGTCCATGGCTACTAGCACGTAGCGATTGCCAGCCTCGGTGCGCGGAAACAGTCCCAACATTGTCCACAGCGACCCTTTCCATGGGGGCGCCAGACTGCAACAGTTGGAGAGGGGCTCGGGACTTCCCCGTGGGACCTTTCTTGGCCGTGCACGCGATGCAGCAGTGCACAAATAGCTCCACGTCTGTCCGACAGCCCGGCCAGTAGAACTGCTGGCGGAGCTGTCTCAGCGTCTTGTTGACCCCAAAGTGTCCCACCCCAACGGGTCCATGCACCGCCTGGAGTACGCGCCGTCTCAAGCTGCGCGGAACTAGTAACTGCCGCACGATTTTGTCGGGAACAGTGTCCTCCCAGTGCCGATACAGCAGCCCCCTCGCGCTCGCTTAGACTGTTCCAGGAGGACCGATATACGTTTAGGTCCGGCCCGTGCGGTGTAACGTCTTTCCACTCTGGCTGGTGCCCCCCCCGTCAACCGGTGGAGGGGAGCTGCGATGTCCGCGAACCCCTGAATGAACCTCCGGTAGTAAGAGGCAAGCCCCAGGAAGTTCCCCAGGAACTGCCCGTGCCGTTCGCCGTCATCCAGCCTCCTCTCGACGCCGCCGTCCAACCGCCGACGGTGGCACTCGTTGCTAACCAGCCGGGCTCGTGGCTGGCTAGCCCCGTCGGGCAAGGCTGCCCCGGCGTATCGCCCTGCACCCACTTTGCGCGGGCCGCCACTCTCTCGCTGGGACTCTTCCGCGCTCAGCTTGAGGATTCGCTGCTCCAATTGGTCTATCTCAGCCACCAGATCCCACTTCTGACACCATTGTGACGGCCGGCAGCGAGACGCAGAGGCATGAGACAACAGTGCTCTTTATTTTGTTTACTACTCGCTTACTGCATTCAAACTGCACAGAGAGTGAAACCAGACTAACTAAACTGGGGGAAACCGTGCCCAGGCCACCAGACTAGCTACACTTCTGCCAGAGGGTGAAGACGGCAACAGCCACGTTTGCATGGCCCCTCCTACTCTGACGGGATGGTCGCGTAGTGTAGAAAAATAATGAAACAAAAGTCAAAACTTAATTTGTCTTCTGTTTCGTCATGTATGGTGTGCATCTCCAATGGCAGCACCAGCTGAGTAGCAGTTCACTTTATGATCAAAAGCATGTGGACACCTGATCCTCACACTCATATCATCTTGTTGTACTTCCCATTCCAAAATGATGGGCATCAATTTGGACATCATATTTTTCTTTGCCGCTGTAACAGCCTCCACCATTCTGTGAAGCTTTTCCACAAGATTTTGTAGTGTGTCCATTGGAATTGGGATTAGTGAGCCTGGCTCACCTTTCATCCCAAAGGTGTTCAATGGAGTTGAGGTCACGGCTCTGTGCAGACCACTTAGTTTCTCCACACCAAACTTGTCAAATCATGTCTTTATCTAGCATATAATTGTCTAAAATGCCTTTAAATGCTTTAGCATTGGCATTACCTTTACTTGAAATGCGGGGCCCATACCCTGAAAAACACCACCAGCCCATTATCCCTCCTCCACCAAACTTTAATACTGGCACTATATATTCATCACTCTAAAGAACTTTTTTCCATTGCTTCAGAATCCAAAGGCTGCACGTTTTACACCTCTCCAGTCGACACTTGGCTTTGCATATAGTGATCTTAGAGTTATTTGCAGCTTCTAAGACTAAGTCTTCTTCTTCTCCTCCTTCTTCTGGTTTAATATTATTACTTCTACTACTAATAGCCATAGTAGTAATAGTGGTTGTGTTTTATGGTTGCAAAAGAATTGCATCTTTTAAAACACCCCCCCCCCCCCCCACCCCCCTTTTGGAAAAGACCACCCGGCTAATGGCCCCCAGGCAGGTCATTTGACTCTGACATCCCAATAGAAAGGTCTTATACTAGTGTAAGGGTTCTTCCTAGAACTATTTAATGTGGAACTTAAACTTTAGCATGACATTCTTCATGCTCACACATCTCATGTACAATAGTGATACTCTAAAGAATCATCCGCTGAAAGGTTCTTCATAGAACCAAAACGCAGTTCTTCTATGAAATCACTTCAAAAATACCTTTGTTTTTGCATAAAAAGTCATTTTTGTGTCTTACTTCAAAAGCAGGAATTTCACTGCAGCAAAAAGAAACACCAAAAGGATACTTCAAACGCAATAACATAAGAAAAAAGATATGAATATTGAGGAAAAGCATTAGAAAGCTCCTTTAAGTATGACTTTCTTAGATCGTGTCAAGAAGAAAAGAGGTGGGTCTCAGTGCTTGCTCTTCATGTCGGTGGTTAGGGAGAGAAAACGCAGAGTTCAGAAGATCCATTTTAATGATCAGAGCAGAAATCGTCGAGACTACTGTGAAGGAATGAAGGGATGAAGGAAGCAGTCTCTCCGGAGCATGCTAAGACATTAGTCTGAATGTTGATTAAAATAATTACCTTAATTTAACTGCTCATTAATGCTCCTTTTGACTGAAAATGATCAAATATGATTCGTGGGAGAAATAAAAGTGATATGAATGTGATGTGTAGCAGCAGTTTAAGCCATTTGGGAGATAATGAGTTGTGAAAATGCAGGTAGATGTGGTTAACAGATATGGTATGTGGTCCAAACTATTGTTCTGTCACAAGGTTTTATTCAAAGCAGACATTCGAAGCAAAGCTGTAGCCTTTCTGAAGATTTGTTTCCACAAAAGCTGTGCTATAGTAGTTATATGTGGGCTTATAATGTCAAGTATTCATGTGGAAATAAAATAAAAAAACAAACGGTATGAAACAGAATATGACTAACATTGTCCGTATAAAGTCTGACGGTTCTGTGGCAGTGATTTGAATAGAGTGCTGAAAAGCGAGTGAGTGGACCTCTCGACACTGCGAATGTGCTATTATACAAGCCTCCTTAAATCAGGCGCCTTGGCGGTAATGACTTTGTTGACGCAGTGGAAAATAAAATGCAGTTTGACCTCTTCATCAGACCTATCCACTTTGCATTCTCAGCTAAATTATTTTCATAATTCGACCGTTTTATTTTCTTGGTCTTTATTATTCCATCTAGTTAGATGTGGAGCAGAAACACTATTTTTCACTTTCTTCAAAAACTGTAACAAACATGTTACTTTTTGACTTTCTTAAAGACCAGGAAGCAAAATATTTGAGCCTGCTAGCTCTGAAAAGCCAAAACAGAGACAATTCACATTTCCATTCAGCTGCATTTCATCTGGGGTCTACTTTATCAGAGTGTGGTTTAAGAGGTCAGATCAAATTACATGTCTTGTTGATTTTCTAAATTAAAGTTAAAAAGTTAGACATTTAAAGTTTATTTAAAACAGACTGTGTATAAATTATGGCACATGTTGGACTGTATATTTATTTTTTAATCTTTTCCTGCAACAAATTAAACTAGAAACAGTATGTTAAATAATAAACAGTAGTTAGGGTTTAATATGTGTTTTCCGTATTATTTTCACTTAGAAAATCAACAGAAAGTTCAGGATTGGCCCCTCCCAGTCTCCCCCATGTGCTTTTTGTTTACTTTTGATCTTCCATGTGCATTTGTTTTGGTTCTCAGTCCAGCCCCCTTGTTTTCTTGACTCCGCCACTGATTCGTTTCACCTGTCCCTCATCATCCTTGTAATTATTTAAGACACATCCTTGTGTTTGCCCCTAGTTTCGTTGGTCTTTGTGCTGTTTGTTGGATGTATGTATTGTATTCTCATGTTTGGTTCTTGTTTGAGGTTCTGTGTTGTTTATCATGTCTGCACCCCAATCTGTTCATGTTGGTTCTATGACCCTGGACTGTCTCCACCCTGATTTTGGATTTGACCACGATAAAAGTTGCTTATCTCAGCACGTACGTCCGCCTCATCGCTCCCTGGCGTCACAAGAAACATGTATTTAAGAAGTTTAAAACTAGCTGTTATTATATTCCCAGATGGATGCAAAAGTCAGGTCAAATTACACGTCTCGTTGATTTTCATGTTTTGATTTGTTGATTTGAAAGTTAAAAAGTTACATATCCTCTGACGAGAACAGTCTGCATATGTCAATATACAACTACTGTTTTTTTAAACAGACTGTATAAAAGTTATGGCATATTTTAGATTGTATTTTTTTCTGCAATATGTTAAACTCAGCAAAGAAATAGTAAGTAGGAATTAATATTATATTTCTGGATTACTTTCACTTAGAAAATCAACAGATACATTTCATTTAACTGGGTGCGTAGAAACATTTGCTCATGAGCCTTTTCAACATCTGTGAACACTGTTCCCATATTAACAGGTAACTTGTTCAATTTTGCAAAATTACTCAATCATTTAATGGTTTAGATGTGAACAAAGTCATTCAGAGTGAACGCTTTTCCAGAGAAATTCACAGGGTCAGACTTGTTCACTATTATAGTGTAGGGACTAGACATCAGAAGCACTTAAACAGCTATAAAAGTTATATCCTATTAAAGTAAAACACAAAATGGTTATGAATGCATGGCTTGATACAGCAGATATTGTTTCATGATAGTTTTGTAATAAAGTTTCAGCCTAAAATATATTTTTAGTACAAACTACAACTCCAGGATTTTTTACGTTAGCTGTCAAATTCGCATCTCAACTGAGATCAATGCGCAGAGGCTAACAGCTACAGCTGATCAACATGGATAAGGCCAGCGGCAGCTTTTGTTTACAGCTAATTTTTATGGCTTTCATACCTATTTTGAAAGATTGCAGACTATGTGTAGGACTTTGAGAAGGTTTCCAAAATACCATAGATCCAAATCAATTTGAACCAGATTCCTTTGATTCAGATTCCTTTATTGATCCCAGGGGGAAATTGCAGTTGTTACAGTTGCAGCTGCTTATGTAAAAATAAACACTTTACTATTAATTTAAGACAATATAGAGAAATTTACAGTATGTACACCAGATTTAAGTACTTATGAGTATAGTAAGGTGGCAGTGATTGTGATAGTAATATGAAACATCAGGTATAAAGCAGTTACAATTATTTAAATTATTTAAATGAAGTTAGTGTCCCTATGAGTTATTGCACACACAATCGTTATTATTGCACATATGAACAGGTTGGTATTGAGTTTTGTGAGTTGCAGTTCTTTAAAGAAGACAGAGCAGAAAGAGAGGCTTTTACTTTGAAAAGGGGACTTTTACTTTGAATCGGTTTTAAGAATCACAGAAAATACACAACCAATATGTTGTAATGTAAGATGTAATTTGTGTCTTATTAATTATTATTATTGTTATTGTTATTATTATTATTATTATTAAACTAAATTCCAGAATGGATTATGATCATATCTCATAATAAGACATTTCAGTAAATATACTATATGGACAAAAGTATTGGGACAGGCCTCATATTCATTACATTCAGGTGTTTCATTCAGTCCCATTGTCACAGACAGTCATGTAATCTGTCTTTACAAACATTTGTGAAAGATTTGCTTCTAATGAGCTCACTGAATTTCTGAGGTGCTGTAATATGATGCCACTCTCCCAACAATCACTCTTAGATGTTCCACAATCAACTATGACTGGTATTATTGAAAAGTGGACGCATTTAAGAACCACAGTTTTGCAGCCGAAATATCAGACCAGGTAAAGTTAGTCAGTCCAGGTTGCTGACTGCTGAGGAGCATAAAATTCTCCAAAGCTCTGTTGACTCTGTATGTATCAGCACAAAAACAGGAACTTCATGGCATGAGTTTCCACTTCCGAGCAGCTGCATACAAGACTTATATCATCAAGCAGAGTGCCAAGTGTCAGATGGAGTGGTGTAAAGCACCGCCGCTGGACTCTGGAGCAGTGTAAAACAAATTCTGTGGAGTGATGAATCAAGCTTCTCTATCAGGCAGTCTGATGGACGAGTCTGGGTTTGGTAAATGCCAGGAGAACATTACCTGCCTGACTGCATTGTGCCAGCTTTAAAGTTTGGTGGAGGTGGGATTATGGTGTGGTGTTGTTTTTCAGGAGTTGGGCTCGGCCCCTTAGTTCCAGTGAAGGGAAATATTAATGCTTGTTTTTTAATTGTTAAATTTTGCACAATTTCATGCTCCCAACTTTGTGGGAACAGTTTGCGGACGGCCCTTTCCTGTTCCAACATGTCTGCGCATCCGTGCACAAAGCAGGTCCATAAGGGCCTGACTGGGTGAGTTGGTGTGGACGAACTTGACTGAGTCTTGACCTCAACCCCATCCAACACCTTTGGGATAAACTAGAACTGAGATTGTGAGCCAGGCCCTCAACATCAGTGTCTGACCTTGCAATAATCTTCTGGATGAAAAGGCAAAAATTCCCACATACACACTCTAGCATAGAAAGCTTCCCAGAAGAGTAGAAGCTGTTATAGCTCCAAAGGAGGACAAACTACATATTAATTTAGAATAGGATGTCACAGCTCCTGTAGGTGTCCCAATACTTTTGTCCATACAGTGTAGGTAATTATATTATAAACCATTTAAATATAGAAGTTTAAAATACATGCTGGCATCTAGCTTATAGTATTTCAATCTGCACAGTAAAAGCTATGATTGAATAAAATAACATTTATTAATATGACAAGTGACTCATGTCTCAGCGTCATATTTTGTCAAAGCAGAATCTCATATTTCCAAAAGAGGGCCTTTCAGGAGAAGTAAAAAACTCTTTAAAAAGTTAAAAGTTAATGTAATATATAATTTTAGACCATTTCCATTGTTCCATTTGTCATAAAATGATAAAAGATTATAAGGTTTAAAAGGCTTTGATGTGACAGTAATTATATGCAAATATAACACAGTGAAGAACTGAAAGGTTCTTTGCCTAAGGATCCGCTCCTGAGAGCCCTCCCAACCAGCATTCATTACTGATTCTAACCCCACTCCCAACACACCTGCAGCAGGTAATGAGTGGCTGTGCAGTGGTGATTACCTGCTCTAGGTGTGCTGGGAGCTGGAGCTGAACAAAGACACGGACTGTCTCACAGTCCTTTAGGACCGAGTGAAGAATCTCTGGCATAAATAATGTGCAATATTAGGAGGGTAACAATCCACTGATGCCTCAGTCAGATTGCAGTGATTCACATTGTGAGTCACATTCGTGTGTTTAGCATATTTTTCAAAGTAATTGTATTAAAATAATCAAATGGTGAACGCCTGCTAGACACATTAACACTGTGTTGGTGTGATAACAACAATTGGGTTTTTGTAACACTGAGGAACCTGAAAACGTGCTCTGATGTTCCATCTTTTGGTGTGGACCATCAGTAAACTGCCTTCCAAGTAGCAGTTAAGTGTAACCAGTTTCTCTTTGAGGTGGACTCAAAGCTCATCTGTTTGGTGCACCCAAGTGCAGATGTACATCTGTGAACAATAGCAGCTCGCTATTATAATGAAAACAAAACTTAAAGCACAGAGTCATCGAATTATTAAATACTGTATTGAAAAAATCAATATTCCTCCTTTTATGTAAAAATGTTATCACAAAAAGTTATTTTCTCTAAAGTGGAACGTCTGTTATTTACCATTTTCATATGCAGACATTCCGTGAAGAGGTACAGTGAGATTGGTTCATTTTCACTCTTTGGTTAAAAAGCTTTATAAAAAACATTTACGTTCTTTGTGACGATGCTTCGCCGAACTCCGTGAGGAGACACGAAGTCACCGGGTAGGTTCCAGCGAATGGTGCAGCCCAGTGGTTCTGGTTCCGAAAAAGGATGGAGGACTGAGATTTTGTGTCGATTTCTCTAAATGGAACTCTGTATCAGCTTTTGATCCATACCCAATGCCGAGAGCGGATGAGCTGATTGAAAGACTGGGCAAAGCAAAGTTCCTGTCTACACTAGACCTTTGCAAGGGTTATTGGCACGTTCCTTTAAGTCTAAAGGCTAAGCTAAGAGCTTTTTGTGTACCTTCAGGATTATACCATTTTTCTGTAATGCCTTTCGGGTTGCATGGAGCTGCTGCGACGTTCCAAAGGCTGATGGACAGTTTACTGAAGGGTACAGAAGAGTTTGCTGCAGCTTACATAGATGACGTAGTCATCTACAGTGAGTCTTGGGAGGAGCGTATCTTGTCAGCGAGGTACTGCAACGAATCAGCAAGGCGCGACTGACTGCGGATCCGGCCAAGTGTCACCTAGCAAGAGGTACGGTTTCCTACTTAGGCTACATACTCGGGGGAGGAGTCATCCGCCCACATGTTGACAAGGTGGAGGCAGTGAGGAATAGTCCAACACCAAACACAAAAAGAAGGGAACGATCTTTCTTAGGACTGGTCGGTTGGTACCGTCGCTTTATCCCCAACTTCTCTAAAAGAGCAGCAGTTTTAACGGACCTTGTAAAGAAAGACATGCCACAGAAAGTAAAATGGACTGAAGAGTGTGAAGCAGCATTCCAGGACTTGAAAGACTGCTTATGCACAGAGCCGGTTTTGCACAGCCCAGACTTTGACAGACCGTTCGTTGTACAAACGGATGCGTCAGGTTGTGGACTGGGAGCAGTGTTACTGCAAGAGCATGAGAGAAAGCTTAAGCCGATCCTTTATATCAGCCGGAAGTTGTTTCCGAGGGAGCAGAATTACTCCACGGTAGAGAAAGAAGCTTTGGCTGTAAAATGGGCATTAGACTCTCTCAAATATTACCTGTTGGGGACTGAATTTGTTCTTGAAACTGACCACAGGTCTTTGCAGTGGATGGCAAAGATGAAAGACACTAATGCTAGAATAACACGGTGGTATTTGTCGCTACAACCCTATAAATTTAAGGTGCATTACCGGAAGGGGGCGCAGAACACCACTGCGGACTTCCTCTCTCGTCACAATGAGTTGTGATGTTGATAAGGGGGGGGGGGGCTGTGTGATGAGGCAGATGCGTTGCCCATCACCAGAGATTGTGTGTGTGTGCAATACTTACCTGAACACCTACCTGTGACAGTTACCTTGCAGAGGCAGCAAAAGGGAGGCAGAGCAGAAAGAGCTCACTCATGAATGTGCCGAAGGGCCCACGGCTAGCTCATGAGAGGGGTGATGCCTGTAACCTAAGTCACAGAAAGCGGAGTAAGACAGGGTAGCAAATGTGTACACTGCAGCTAGACACTTTTATCGGTAATGGGATCTTGAGGCCTTGTAATATCGGTTGTGCTTTTATTTATCCTTGTTTTTAATCCACTCTTGTGGGACAGCAACACCCCTGCTGAGGAGAATGGAAGAGCTCAGGTAATGCAGGGGCAGGGTTAACCCTATAAGAAGAGGGGGAAAGGTTCTGGGAGGAGTCTAGCTCAGATACTCACCTCAGATTGTGAGGAGATTGAGGAGTAGAGCAAAGCTTGACAATTTGGTCTTATGGCCTTGCGGCCTAAGACTACTTATACTTACCTGTGCTGCTATTGAGTCAGGTCAACATTTTAACCATTTAACCAAATGATTAGACTATTTAAAAAAGCTGATCAATAAAGATTTGACAAAATGCTATTGAACAAAGCACTTTTTGCTGACGTACCTTTCAGGTAGATCTGAAAAAATGTAAAAATCTCAATGTTGTAATTGACGATGTATAACCCCAACACAGAAGCAGGGACACTGTGTAACACCAACACAGAAGCAGGGACACTGTGTAACACTAATACAGATGTATAACACCAATGACACTGTGTAACACCAACACAGAAGTATAACACCAAGGAGACTGTATTACACCAATACAGAAGTGTTAGACAAGTGGTAATACTGGGAATCACTAACACTACACTGTAAAAGCAGTGACACTGTATAAACAATTGCACAACAAACAGAGAACTGTTAAATCACTGACAGTGTGTAATAAGAACAGAATATTGTAACATCAGTGACACTGTGTAATACTAACACAGGAATGTAATACCAGTGACACTGTGTAATACTAACACAGGAATGTAATACCAATGACACTGTGTAATACTAACACAGGACGGTAATACCAGTGACACTGTGTAATACCAACACAGGAATGTGATACCAGTGACACTGTGTAATATCAACACAGGAATGTAATACCAGTGACACTGTGTAATATCAGCACAGGAATGTAATACCAGTGACACTGTGTAATATCAACACAGGAATGTAATACCAGTGACACTGTGTAATACCAACACAGGAATGTGATACCAGTGACACTGTGTAATATCAACACAGGAATGTAATACCAGTGACACTGTGTAATATCAACACAGGAATGTAATACCAGTGACACTGTGTAATACCAACACAGGAATCTAATACCAGTGACACTGTGTAATACCAACACAGGAATGTAATACCAGTGACACTGTGTAATATCAACACAGGAATGTGATACCAGTGACACTGTGTAATATCAACACAGGAATGTAATACCAGTGACACTGTGTAATATCAACACAGGAATGTAATACCAGTGACACTGTGTAATATCAGCACAGGAATGTAATACCAGTGACACTGTGTAATATCAACACAGGAATATAATACCAGTGACACTGTGTAATATCAACACAGGAATGTGATACCAGTGACACTGTGTAATATCAACACAGGAATATAATACCAGTGACACTGTGTAATATCAACACAGGAATGTAATACCAGTGACACTGTGTAATATCAACACAGGAATGTAATACCAGTGACACTGTGTAATATCAACACAGGAATGTAATACCAGTGACACTGTGTAATATCAACACAGGAATATAATACCAGTGACACTGAAATATCAACACAGGAATGTAATACCAGTGACACTGTATAATATCAACACAGGAATGTGATACCAGTGACACTGTGTAATATCAACACAGGAATATAATACCAGTGACACTGTGTAATATCAACACAGGAATGTAATACCAGTGACACTGTGTAATATCAACACAGGAATGTAATACCAGTGACACTGTGTAATATCAACACAGGAATGTGATACCAGTGACACTGTGTAATATCAACACAGGAATGTAATACCAGTGACACTGTGTAATATCAACACAGGAATGTAATACCAGTGACACTGTGTAATATCAACACAGGAATGTAATACCAGTGACACTGTGTAATACCAACACAGGAATGTAATACCAGTGACACTGTGTAATATCAGCACAGGAATGTAATACCAGTGACACTGTGTAATATCAGCACAGGAATGTAATACCAGTGACACTGTGTAATATCAACACAGGAATGTAATACCAGTGACACTGTGCAATATCAACACAGGAATGTAATACCAGTGACACTGTGTAATATCAGCAGAGGAATGTAATACCAGTGACACTGTGTAATATCAGCACAGGAATGTAATACCAGTGACACTGTGTAATATCAACACAGGAATGTAATACCAGTGACACTGTGTAATATCAGCACAGGAATGTAATACCAGTGACACTGTGTAATATCAACACAGGAATGTAATACCAGTGACACTGTGTAATATCAACACAGGAATGTAATACCAGTGACACTGTGTAATATCAACACAGGAATGTAATACCAGTGACACTGTGTAATATCAACACAGGAATGTAATACCAGTGACACTGTGTAATATCAACACAGGAATGTAATACCAGTGACACTGTGTAATATCAACACAGGAATGTAATACCAGTGACACTGTGTAATATCAACACAGGAATATAATACCAGTGACACTGAAATATCAACACAGGAATGTAATACCAGTGACACTGTGTAATATCAACACAGGAATGTAATACCAGTGACACTGTGTAATATCAAC